>NC_041229.1:105002-117550 GCF_002837175.3 Physeter macrocephalus
GCACAGGCTCCGGACGCGCAGGCCCAGCGGCCATGGCTCACGGGCCCAGCCGCTCCGCGGCACGTGGGATCTTCCCGGACCGGGGCACGAACCCACGTCCCCTGCATCGGCAGGCAGACGCGCAACCACTGCGCCACCAGGGAAGCCCTGAAATTATAATTTTTAATTGAAATACAGTTGATTTACAATATTGTTAGTTTCAGTGTACAGCAAAGTGACTCAGTTATATATATATATGTATATATTTTAGATTATTTTCCATTATAGGTTATTACAAATTGAATATAATATAATAATATAATATATAATTAAATTATAACTTTTAGTGTCCTGTTTCTTGCAAATCACTTTGAATAACTCTTTGCATTTTATGTTATATTTCTAATAAACAATTAAGGTCATTAGTTTCTCAATTTTGTTTTTTAAAATTTTATTTGTTTTATTATACATATATAAAATATTTATGTCTCAAGTGTCAATTATGACATATATGAATAGAGAGAGTTTTACTTCTTTCTTTTCAATCTGAATGTTGTTTTATTTCCTTTTCTTCTCTAGTTGCTCTGGTTAGATCTTCCAGTACAATCTTGAATAGCAGTGGTAAAAGCAGTCATCCTTGTCTTGTTTCTAATCTCAGGGGTAAATCTTTTATTTATTCACTGTATGATGTTAGCTGTGGATATTTTGTGGGCGTTTCACAAATTCCGTTTATCTTTTTTGATGAAGTTATCTTCTACTCCTAGTTTTCTGAGTGCTTTTATGACGAAAAGGTGTTGGATTGGACTTCCCTGGTGGCGCAGTGGTTAAGAATCTGCCTGCCAATGCAGGGGACAAGGGTTCGAGCCCTGGTCCGGGCACATGCCGTGAAGCAACTAAGCCTGTGTGCCACGACTACTGAGCCTGCACTCTAGAGCCGTCGAGCCACAGCTACTGAAGCCCGTGCTCTGCAACAAGAGAAGCCACCGCAGTGAGAAGCCCTCACGCCACAACCAAGAGTAGCCCCTGCTCGCCACAACTAGAGAAAGCCCGCGTGCAGCAATGAAGACCCAACGCAGCCAAAAATAAATAAATAAATAGATTTTTTTTTGAAAACCAAAAAAACCCCAAAAATTAAAAAAAAAGCTGTTGAATTTTGCCAAAGTTCTTTTTTATCATTGAGATGATTACATTTTTGTTCTAGCAATGTGATATGCATTTATCTTTAAATCATATAATAAAGTGAAATTGCAAGCCAAAATAAAATATTGACTTTTATATTTACCTGTGTAGTTATCTTTATGAGAGACCTTTATTTCTTCCTATGGCTTTGAGTTATCATCGGTCCTTTTATTTCACCCTGAAGGACTCTTTAGCTTTTCCTGTAGGACTGGTCTACTAGTGTGTACTTTTTAAGCTTTCGTTTATTTGAAAAGTCGTAATTTCTCCTTCATTTTGGAAGGGTAGTTTTGCCAGATATGGAATTCTTGGTAGAAAGTTCTTATTTCTTTTAGCACTTAAAAAAAATTCATCTTAATCCCTTCTGGCCCCTATGATTTCCGAGAGAAATCTGGTATTAATCCTACAGAGGCCCCCTTGTATGTGATGGTCACTTTTCTCCTGCAGGGCCATAGCCACGGCACAGTGGGGGTGAGGCCTGAAGTTCTCATCCCATTAGGTCCCCTCCAGACCTGAAGGGTGATTACAAATGAGGGGTTTGTGGCTCAGAGGTTCAGACACCTGCCCCGCCTGCTGTGATCCTGGCCGACCAGGGCCCATCCAGCCCATGGTGCTGTAGCCTGGCCTCGCCTGCCTTTCTGGGGGCTGCCCTCAGCCTGCATGGTGCAGCTGGTTTGTGGTTTCCTGGGTGATGGTACAAGATCCCTGTGGAGCCTGTGAGAAGATGCTGAGCTGGGCGGGAGGGGAGACGCCACCCAGGACCTGTACGGAGCGTCTGGCTCTGCCTCGACACCTTGATGGTGCAGCAGGTGGGTATTCCCATCCTGAAGCGACCCCCACACTTCCTGACCTACTCTGGCCCTGCTCCTGTCTCGGCTGGGCCCCTGACAACTGATAACCCTCCGAGTGCCCTGCACCCTTGACCAGCTCCCGTTCTTCAACAAATGAAGCCCAACCATGTGATTTTTGGCATTGGGTATTATATCACTTTTTCAGTAGACTCCATTCCAGAGTAGGGGACCTGGTTTCCCTTTCCACGTGGAAAGGAGGCTGGGGTGCATGCGAACCAGGGCCAGCTGTCGGGCGGGGTTCCAAGGAGCTTTCTGTGTACTGGGAAAACATCCACGAAACCATCTGGAGTCAGTGTTACACCGAGGATGATCCATAGCCTGGCTCTGCCCGTGCTCCTCACGGAGGGGAAAGCCGGCCACTCCTCTCCTTGGCGTCTGGATTTGCTCACCAGGACAGAATTGCAGGGTCAGGGAGGACCAGCCCTTAGCGCCCAGTGTGACCAGTTTGAATTCTACACCTCCTAGGAAGTCCTGCTTGGTTGGCCCTTAAATACACACGTACTCATACACACACACACACTTAGACTCATATGCACAAGGCACAGATACTCACACGTGCACATACACACTTATACACACGTGCACACAGGCACAGATACTCACATGTGCACATACACACTTATACACACGTGCACACAGGCACATACACTCACATGTGCACACACACACTTATACACATGTGCACGCAGGCACACACTCACGCATGTGCACACACACTTACACACTTGCACACGCACGCACACACACACACACACACACAGGCACACCCTGACCTTGTGCTTTAGTCAGCTAGCGCGTGCTGTTCTACCGAGCAAGGCTCACTGGCATGGTCCTGCCCTGGTACCCGACCTCCTGGGTGGGCTGGGCCTGACCTCGCGGGCACACCATCTACTCCAGGCCTGGGGTGGAGTGGGCATCCTTCCCTGCGGTCTAGTCTGAGTGCCCACAGCGGCAGCCCCTGCCCGTGGCCTCGGGTGCTGGTTTCGGCTGGGGGTGGGAGGGAGAGAACAGGGTGTCCCTGTGTCCCTGTCTATCCTCAGGCTGCCCGGCTTCAGAGGCTCTGCTCTGATGGAGTCACCAGGGGCCACAGGGCAGAGGTAGGGCTGGAAGAAAGGATGGGTCCACTTCTGCCCTCAGGGTGCCACTCACTTCCCTGCCTAGGGTATCGGAGGATAAATTACTTCATAAATTCTTAGGACAGATTTGGAGCTAGCAGAGCGGTTATTATAATGCATTACTCAGTCAGAGAGCTCAGTCCAAAATCACCACCACACTACAACATGCATCTTCTTTACAAGGCATCTGCTGTTTCTTGCAGGCCGTGAGCTGCCACTGAATTATCTATTTTTTATTTTGCTATGGGCTTTAAGACTATTTGTTCTAAATAAGGACCTCGCATGCAGCTCAACAAACGTGCCCTATCTGTAAAATGAGACTTTCAGCCCTGCTGGACAAGCAGCCCCCAGGAGGGAGGAGTCTCAGGCTGCGGGCGGGGATGTGGGGGTCCCGACCTCACCCCCAGCCCGGCAGGAACGCTTCAGCCCAGCAGGACCGCCGAGGCCTCGCAGGGTGAGTCCAGCCCGAGTCCCCCTCCTGCCCGGAGCAGCTCTGACCCTCAGAGGACGGGCTGCAGAGGGGGCCCTGGCAGCCCGCCGGCCCGCTGCTGCCGGCTCAGGTCCCCGGGGGACGCAGGGCCACGGTGACGGGTCCCTGGGCTCTGGGCCGGGAGGGAGGCTGGGGCTGCGGGAGACCGGGTCTGGGAGGAGGCGGGGAGTCCTCCCTGAGGCCTGACCTGAGACCCCTTCTCACCCTGCGGGCTGTGTCCCGGGATCCAGGCAAGGCCAGGAGGGGGTGGGTGCACAGACACGGTGTGGAGGGGGGGAAGAGAAGAATGAATCCTTGTTAAGTGGCCGATGCTTGAGAGGAATTTAGACACAGTCAGATGAGAGAGGGTGACAGTGGGCTGGGAACTGGGGGTCACGGCTTTGTGGCACTGCGGCTCTGTGAACACAAGGGTGGGAAATAAAAACAGATATGGATCTGGCCTTCGTGCCGGGCTGGCCTGACAGCTGAGCCTCCCCCTAAATGGCCTGGGCTCAGCCCTGTCCCCCTCCCTCCTCTCAAGCCTCCCCGTGACCAGAGGCCTGCCCTGCCCTGCCTGGGTCTCCAGTCCCACACCCCAGCTGCCATTTCCCCTCCCCAGAATTTCCCCCAGAGGCCTCCCTATCCTGCCCCCCAATGCTGGCGGCTCCCTCCACCTGGCCCCCAGCCCCAGCCCCATCCAGGCCTCCCAAGCAGTGGCTCGTGCCTTCCTGATCGCAGAGCACAGGAGTCCACTGCCACAGAGGGGCCCACGCCCCTGCCTTGGCCACACTGGTCCAGCGGATGCGGCCTGGAAAGGATGGATGGACCCCGGGCGGGCAGGGAGAGATGGGGACCAGCAGACTCTTCTCCTCCCGCCTCCCGTGCAGAGGTCCATCCATGGCTGTGCTCGCCACGAGGAGGAGGCCGGCTTGGGGACCCCTGCCCTCCACTTCCTCTGCCTGCATGCTGGCTTCCCCAGGACTGTCCTCACCAATAAAAGGAGTACAATCTCCTCATCTAGAAGCTGTGTCTGGGCAGGGTGACAGGGCGAGCGGAGGTGCAGGAGGTGAGGCGGCAGGGCAGGGGGCTGGTTCAGAGCTCGAGGCTCCTGGTCTGAGCCCTGACCGTCGCCGGCTGGGATTGGAAAGGAACGGAGCGCGGCAGGAGCCTGGTGTCCAGCGGGACTGCCCACGGGTGCGCGGGCGTGACTGCTCGCCCTGCCCCACAGTCCCCTCGGCGGACACCCCAGGCCCCAGGCCTCCTGGGGTGGGAACTTTGCAACAGGAGGCTCTTAGAGGCTTTAAAAGAAAAAAAATGTTTTTGTAGTTTCCTTGGCTCTTTATTAAATGCCTCCGGGTGAGGCAGGAGATAGATGGGCTCCAGGCTAGGCATTTACAACTGGCCTTCTGTTGACATTTCTTGGGGCAGGAAAAAGATGGCTCCAGGCCGGACACTTAACAACTAGTCTCCTGTGTACATTTCCTGAGGCAGGAGGCACGTGGGCTCTAGGCTAGATATTTACAACCAGCCTCCTGTTTGCACTTTGAGATGGAAGTAACAACAGGAGCAGGGTAAATAGCTGTACAGTTGCCTCCTGTGGACACTTTTAAGATAGCAGTCATGGCAGAAGCAGAGAGAGGCTAAACCTTGTCTGATTAAAAGATCAGGAGGATGGGAACATATGTATATGTATAACTGATTCACTTTGTTGTAAAGCAGAAACTAACACACCATTGTAAAGCAATAAAGATGTTAAAAAAAAAAAAAGAACAGGAGATCACATATTTCCCATCCTTGGGGCAAGGGAGACATTGCACCTGTGAAGAAAGGCTCCTTGGGGGTCAAAAAGGAGGGGGCAGCACCCCATAATAGGTGATGCTTAGGCCGTCCTATAGGCCTCTGGGCTGAAATCCATCTTGGAAAAAAGCTGCACACGCATGTTGAGGAGGGTCCTAGGGCAGGGCACGTGGGAAAAAGAAAGCAGATAATTGGCCCGAGGTAAACAGAGACCCGGAAGAACTGCCCTATATAAGTGACTTAACCACCCCTTTACTGGGCTCCCCCTTCTATCTGGGTGTGCATCTCTGCCTTGCTTCTGCCTTAACTGTTTCTCTGTGTGCTCTCCCACTTGCTGTGCTATGTCTCTAATAATAAACTTTCCATCTGTTTTTGCAGTTCTTGCCTCCTTGAAACGGCTGCACTCTGTAAATGCACCGCTGTCCCGAGACCAGCACTGCAAGTTTGGATCTCGTGAGCTTTGAGCCAGCCGGGGCACGGGTATACTTGTAAATTCCCAGCTGATTCAGAAGCTGCCCCAGGTTGAGAACACTGGTCTGCATCTGTGGCTCTGAACCCTGGCTGCACGCAGAACCTCCTGAGAGTGTTGAAAAAGGTGATGGGCAGGTCTCCCCACAGACCAGTTACATCAAATTCGAAATGAGGAGACCCACACTTCAATGTTTAAAAAGTGTCGCCCGGTAATTGTGAAGTGTGGTGAAGGCTGAGAACCAGTGTCAGAAGCAGTGTTATTGTTGTCCTCAGATAAACACCGAAAATAGGAGCACACGTTTAGTCACTTTTATAACAAGTGACAGTCCCGCTCGATCCAAGTCATCAGGGTATTTATTTTCTTGATTACCTGTTTTTCAAATATTTCTTTATATTTTCTTTTATTTTGGTTTCAGTTACTTCTTATTCTTCTTTTTGCCCTTTCATTTTCTTATGATTATGGTCCACCACAGATGGAATTAAGATAAACATAAAAACAAGAAACCAAACAGGGAAAGCTTGGTTCCTCAGAGACCTGGGGTCCCTGCAGTAGTAACCTCTGAGCCCTCAGATTTGCGGGCCCTGCTGTAGTAACCTCTTTGCCCCTGTACCCCTCTCTGATCTCGTGCCTCTGATCAGGTCGATAATAACCTCTGGACAGTAGGAAAATTCGGGGTTATACACACAGAAAGCAGGCGTTGCAGCTCCAGGCTCCCCACACAGCGTGCAGACAACTCCTGGCATGATCGCTCCTGATTTTGTTTTGGGGAAACAACCTTCATCTGAGAAACTTCAGTTCAGCCGAGAAAGAAGAAGCCTCACTTCCTTTCACTAAGTCACGACCATGTGAGCAAATCTGGCCGAGCAGACATTCTTACCCTCAAATTTGAATCTTGAGTTTGAAACTCTGGGGTTTGCGCATCGTGGTGACAAGCATACCTTGAAGACCCTGTTATTGGCTGCTGAGACCCTGTTACCTGGGGACACCAGGCAGTTCTTACCCTTTGTAAGCTGGGTCTCTGGATTTTTCCTTATGTGAACCACCCCCTCCCCGTAACTAACCAAAGTTTGTGTCACCTGCAGCTTCAGAACCGTAACTGACGTTCTCTGCTTATAACGTACAACTGCACAGATACTCTTAGTCTTAACTGTTAAGTCAGCACAATTCGGTCTCCTGTTTTCCCTAGAAAGGCACCTGCCGTCCCTCCCTCCTCGGAGGTGGGCTGACTCTGCTCAGGGGAGGCTCTCGAGGGACAGATAAGCGGCACTTCCTGACCCATCTGGACAGGCTTCTGGGAGGAACGGTGGAGCGGAGCTCCTCCGGCTGCTCAGCTCCGCCTCCTCTGCCTCCCGCCCACCCCAGGAGTCTCGCCTGTCAGGTGCTCCAAACTTCCCGTCTGATTCCTACGATAACAGCCAACAGCCGGTGTGAGTGAGGGGTCCCACAAGAGCCTGACGACCAGCCCCACCCCCCACTCACGCTGTGATCCGAGGACGCCACCCCTCCCCCGCCGCCCCCGTTATGTCCCCGTCTCTGCACAGCCTTACTGCCCAAGATGTCAGAATCCCAGCTCCAGCAGGTGCTTCCCAAATGTCCTCTGCATGATATTCCCCCGGGGGCGGGGGCCCTTGGAAACACAGATTTCCCCCAGCTGATCCTGAGGCCTGGGGGGGGTGCCGACGGGGTGCATTTCCAACAAGTTCCCAGGTGATGCTGCTGCTGAGCCTGAGGCCACATTTGAGGAGCCACAACTGGGGGCCCATCTGGATGCAGAGGGGTCAGAGGTCACGGGTCGGGGCGGGGGTGGCCCCTGTTTTCTTTCTCACCCACCCACACGCCGGTGTGAGCGGTAAGTACTCAGGACCAGCCGCCTCTTCCTCTCTTTGGCTGTTTTCTCTTGGTTGATACATTTAAAATCATATATATTCCTACATGAGCCGAGCCTTGGGCCATCTTTTCGCAGGGGTGGGCACTGCTAGTTCTGAGATCAGAGGGCGGGTTCGGGTGCAGGAGCCATACCTGCCCAGCCCTGGATTCTAGGCTCTAATCTACCCCAAATCTGGACAGAAATAATTCCCTGAGGGCCTCTGCTTTCCTCTCATCGCTATGGAGACCACAAAGGGAGGGGGCAGGTCAGCAGGTGGGGCCTGTCCCTGCACCTCCCTGGTCAGAGCGGCCCTGGGCTAGGCTCCCACCTCGCTAAGAAAACAAACAGAGGACACATTTGTTTTTGAATCAGAGCCCTGGACACAAGGTCCATCCAGGCACTTGTACGAGTGAAACCAGCTCTGCGGGCTCCTGCACTCACTCCTGCCGGTGTAGACAGGGCCGACTCACAGAGCCGAGCTGGGAGCTGCAAGGTAGCTCGATGGATGAGGTTTCAGGGCCCACACACTGCAGTTCTTGTGGGAGGGGGCCTGGCTCACCTTGGTCTCCGGTCCCCAGGCTCGAGCCCTAACCCCTCGCGGAGGAGGCATCACCCAAGGCCATGCGGGACGGCAGCAGCCCTGGTGAGCGATGCCTGCTCGAGGGGATGCAGGGCTCTGGGGCACCTGGCAGGGCTGTCCTCATGGGGGGGCTCTCCTCCCCAAAGGCCTTGGGGGGCTGGCTCACCTGCAGCCTGACTGCTTTTTCCAGCTGGGCCCACACCCGGCCCTCTGAGGACGGGGGTCCTTGCTCCGAGCTGAGCTCAGTGCCCGAGCATCCACGTTTGGGCTCAGAGGCCAGGAAGACTGTCAGCTGGGTCCAGCCCAGGACACAGGTGATGCGAGGACCCTCCCTCCTGAGGCCGGACTCTGGGCTCCAGGGTGCCCCAGGCCCCTCTCTTTTCTAGCACATTCCCTCTCAGCCCAAACGCCACTGCCGGCTGGAGATTCCTGCCCTTCAAGAGTCATTTGAATAAGGGAATTTCCTGTCCCAAAAGTCATCATTGAGACTGAGACCTTCCCTTTACCGCAACCTCTACAGTGACCTGTGGTAGAGACAGGAGTTTATCCAATATATCCAATATCCAATCTCCACGCTTTCTCCAGGAGAGTCGCCAGGAAAGCCTTCCTGCAGGGGCTGCAAGCCAGGGGCCTCCTGGGAGCCCAGCACCGGGGCGTCCCCCCTGCAGCTCCCACAGCCTCCCCTCCCCCTCCCTCCACCCCTCCCCCGCCAGTCACCCCGCCCTCCCCAGGGAGAGGGGATCCCCGACGGAGGTCTGCACTCTAGTGACCCGGCTGCCCCGGCCACGTGCACCGACACAGGCACCTCGTCGTCGCTCTCCCGCTGCTCGGGTGTCGCCCGGATCTGCTCAGGCTCCTCAATGTGTCCGCGGTCGGAAAGCCTCTCGTCGTGGGGGTTAACGGGCCGCGTGGCCTCGCCGCTGCTCCCCCGGGGAGGGAACTTGTCCCCAGCCCGCTGGGTCATCGTCTCAGGAGCCGGTCAGGGCCGTGAGCGGCTCTGGGAGGGGGAGGGGGGGACCCAGGGGAGGTGGGGAGAGGGGGGAGGACCCAGGGGAGGCTGCAGGTGCCCCGGCAGAAGACCTGGGCCGGCGCTTAATGGGCCTCTCAGCTCTCGACTAAGACCGGCAGTCAAGCATGTGCCCCCCGCCATGGCCTCAAAGTTGGGAGAATTACAAACTGAGATCTGTGTGTAAATCTGCGCCCGCTCCTCCCTTCTGTAGAGCACACAGTACTTTCAAGATCATTTCACTGGGTCCTTGAGAAAACGTTGGCCCAAGGACCTTGGATGTTCAGAGAAGGAAGAAATAAGAGTCCACATCGGGGTGATTTTAAATCCTGCTGAGAAACGGGTGAGATGGGGCCCCTTGAGCCTGGCATTCTCATAAGAAAGGGGTGTTTACTCTGCCTGACCCACAGCTCAGGAGTGAAATAAAACACACGAAAGAGTCTAAACAATTCCCTGAGGCCTTCATTCTGAGCCCAGGAAATATTTATTTAGAAAAAGGAAAGGCGCACCTTGGAGTCACCGGCACAACCTGGCCCGCAGCCGTCCGCAGCAGCGCCTGCTGCCTCCAGGGAAACCCTTGCCACCGCCCCACCTTCCTGTCCTTGGGGATCCCAGGGACCCTCACAGAGGGCCCAGGATTCACAGTAGTTACAACCACGGTTGTAATAATTAGCAGCCGTCCTCAGGGAGGACCATGGGCCTGACCCAGTCCAGGCCTTATCTGCATTGTCTGACAACAATCCTCCCAACAATAGGAAGAAACAGCGATAAGTGAAAAAAAGTGGGGCTGGAGAATTTAATCCAACACCTTAGGTCACACATACAGTAGTGGGAAAACAAGGATTTGATCCCAGGAAGTCAGATTTTAGAACCCGTGCTACTAACCAGTTCATTTTACTACATTTTATAATAGGGCAATTTTGAGAAAAGAAATGAAAAATGAGGAATTATTGGTGATGTTCCTATACTCCATTGGGAAAACCAAATATCGAAATGAGGTTCAGCTCAATCTTTTCTCCTGCTGCTTCTGGCTCTGACCCAGGAGGCCCCATCTCTCCGACCCCTCCTATCAACCCCATCTCTCCGACCCCTCCTATCAACCCCGACCTCCCCCGCCCCAGAGAGCAAAGCTTTTCAACAGCTGTGTCTCACGTTTTCTCATCCACCTATAATCTCATCTGCATCCTTACTCATTTTATATGTGATGTCATTCCCGTCTGTTTAATAACCTTGTTGTAATTAATGTCACAAATGCAGAAGCCAGAGTAGAAACGGTCAGAATCCCAGTTCACGTTCCAGGCAGAGCGCTGGCCTTCAGAACCAGGCTGGTATTCCGGACCTTGTTGTGAAGATACTGGAGACTCTCCGGAGGGGATCAAGGAGGACCCAGCACCGAGCACTCTGTTCTGGGCGACTGACCAGGACTGCGGATTGTCCTTGGGAACTGAAACTGCCTCTCCCTCCGCGGCCGTCCTCTCATCCTGCTGCCTGTGGCTCCCGGTTTTCAGTGGCTCATAACCTAGAACGGGGGTCAGCCAACAGCAGCCTGAGGGCCAGTCCCGTTTCTGTAAATAAGTCTCAGCCCTGCTACACGTTGTTCCTGTGTCCTCCGGGGCTGCTTTCTCACCACAACCCAGGGCTCGGGAAAGAACTGAGGGGTGGTGGCCAGGTGGGGGCGGTGCAGGACACGGGCCTCCTTAACTTTGTGCCTCCAGAAACTGCCATGAGCCCTGGAATCAACTGATCAAATACATCAATAAAAAAACTTTATAATTTGGGGGCTTATCCCACCAATTCGGAGTCATTTTTGAATCCCTATCTTGTGTTCTGATACCTGAGCGTCTGCCACAGCGGCCTCACGTGTTCACCGATCAGTTAGTGTGACTCTGACTCCCTGAGTTGGGCTTTGCAAGGGGGCCTGGTCGGGAGGTGGATGGTCTGGGAGGCTTCTTGGTCTTAAACTGCGGCTTGAGGGGTGGTCGGGTTTACACAGAAACCCGGAGGAGTGAGGGTGAGCTGAGGTCTGGGAGGGAGGTAGGGACGGACGAGGCAACAGGCTTGGCTTTCAAGAGCTGTCCCTGCGCTGGGTGGGGTGCGGGGTGGGTCGCCCTTATCTGGTCTCCTTTCCCTTAGAGGCCCTGACACACTCTGCTGCGTCTCGCGCCCTCATGTTACTTTATTAATTCACTGAGCACAAGTTAGCAAGCATCCCCTCCTGTGCCAGCAACTGGCCTGGGTGTTGGGACACAAGGCAGGTGTGCAGGGAGCTGACCTCCTATTCTGTTTGTTTGGACACTAGTCCCAGTCAGGCCACCAGCAAGTAGCTGGGGAGAGTCATTGAGCATCTTTTTGTCTGAGGTGCCATGCTCCTAAGTCAATGGGGCACTAGAACCTAAGTCTCAGTTGTGCCAGTGTGGGAAGCCCCGGTTCAGTCTGTCACGCGTACGAGTCGCCTGTGGCTGCTGTACCGAATCACCACCTTCCTGTGGGTTAAAACCAGCCAAACAGCAGAAATGTATGATCTTAGTCCAGAGGCCAGGCGCCAAGTCATCTCCCTGGGCTGGATCGAGCGTGAAGGGCTGCACGCGCCCCAGAGGCTCCAGAAGAGGACCCTTCCCACCTCCAGGCTTCTGGGGAAGTCCGCCCGTGTCACCCTGCCTTCGCCGGCCCTCCCTCCCTCCCCCACTGCTTCTCTCTTGTAAGGACCCTTGTCATTGCATTTAGGGCCGAGATAATGCAGATAACGGCTCCGCCTCAAAATCCTGAATATAATCACATCAGCAGAGAAGCTTCTCCTCCATAAGGTAACATTGACAGACTCCGGGGCTTAGAACCCCACGTCTTTAAGGCAGGCTGTTTTCCCGCATGTGACAGCACTGAGCACACACTGGGACCACCCCAGCACTGCTGCGAAGTTGAGTGGGAGGGACCTGGGAACTAGGCTCCCCAGGCATCTTAACGTCAGACACAAATCTTAACGTCAGACACAAACACCTTCCCGCAGGGCAGTCCTGGGCCCCTGCCGGTCCTCCAGCTGAGGGTCTGCCCTCCCCTGGGAGCTGCTGCCCCAAAGTCACAGCCTCTAACAGTCACAGCCTCTCTCTCCTGGCTCCCCTCCCCCGCCCTCCCCCTCTGTATTCCCCTCCCTCATCCCCTTTCTCCTCCCCCTCCCCTGCCCCACCCCCATCTCCCTCCCCTACCCCAATTCCTCTCCCTCCCCCTCCTCTACCCCACCT
>NC_041229.1:118090-120355 GCF_002837175.3 Physeter macrocephalus
CTCCTCCCCCTCCCCTTCTCCTCCACCCTGCCTCCTCTCTGTGTATCCCGCCTCCTCTCTGTGTATCCCGCCCCCATCCCCAAGCCTTCTGCCTCTTCTGCTGGCTCCCCCTCCTCCCTAGGTCTCTATCTCTATAGAATTCTCTCCTCTCTCCTCTCTCTAGTCCCTGACTCCGGTCACCATACTTTCAGCAGGAACCGGGGGCCGGGCCTGCGGAGGCAGCGGAGGCACTGAGCAGCGCGCCCACCTCTTCCCCAGACCGCGGTCTCTTCTCCTCTCACGTCCCTTGTCCCTCCGTCTGACCCCTTGGTCACCTCGGGCCCATTTTCTTGTCCCCTCCACCTCTGTCATCCTCTCTGTCTCTGCTCTTTTTTTTTTTCTGAAATAGCATCAGAATCCTATAATAGAAACCCACGTCTAATGTTGCACGGCGGATTCTCGGCTAATCTCATTCTATTTGTTATAGATTAATGTAAGGCAAGTGATTTTTTAAATGTTATTTAATTAGCTACATTATGAAAAGTACACAGCAAAGCCTGGGATTGCTGTAACTGTCATAACCACAATGAAATTTCTGGGCCATACGGAATGTGACCTATTAAACTACAGGATGGTTTCCAGCCTTTGTGCATTTCAAGAAAGGCCTTTCAAGTTAAGAAATTTGAATCACCCGTGGCCACTTGCCACGCTGCGTCTCCCTGGCCCTGCCCGTGCCTCTCCCCTACCGTCCTCACCCCACTCTCTTGCTCTTCTGTTTTACCTGCTATTCACAAGTTCTGGGAGGACGGGACCCCACCCTGTAAATGCCTGAGCCCTTGGCACTCAGTGTGGACCCGGTCCTGACCTTCACACAGCTGAGAGAGTGAGTGAAGGAAGGTAGCTGAGGGGTGGATGCTGGGTCAGAGCCCTGAATACCAGGCCTTGCGGCACAGCCTCAGGCCTCCCGAGGGGTCTCTTCTCTGCAGGGTTGTTGAAGGATGTCCAGCAGGTTCATGAACCTCCCTGGGGAGATGACCGTTCCCCTGACGGCTCCCTCCCTGGGAGTGGACCCCCGCTCTGCTGTGGTCAGGGTCCCAGCCGCCAGCTCTCCTGGCACCTGCAGACAGATGGTGACAAGGCGCTGTGTGTCTGGAAGGATGCGGTCTCTGTGTGCGCAGCTGCAGCCCTCGGTCGCCAGGTGGGGCTGCAGGAACAGCATGCGGCCCGTTGCCCTGTCACCACCAGAGCTGGGCCCCTGCTGCAGCTCCATGCAGGGCAGAGCCCAGAGAGGAGGCGCCAGGAGCAGGCAGGACGGCTGTGCGGCATTTACACGCCAGATGCTGCTGAGCAGTTAATAGCGGTTAACCCTCACAAAAATCTAGAGAAGTAGATGCTATTTTTAATCGCCATTTTACACTTGAGGCCCCTGAATTTTGCAGAAACGATGTATCTTGTTCGAAGTTTTGTTTCTTGAAAGTGGTGGCTGGATAGGATTTGTATTCCAGGCCTCAGGCTGCAAAGCAGAGGCTACTAATCTCCATGCTGCCTCGTAGGACACGGGGTACCTGGGCCCCCGGGTCCTCTGACTCCAGGGTGGTGGAGGGGCCTGCCTGGAGCTGCTCTGCTCTGTAAGCAGGCAACCTGTTAATAAAAGCTCACAGAGGGCGTCAGGAATGCATCTACTTGACATGAAAATTCCTTTAGCCTGCAGTCCAGCCAGGGCAGGTGCTGAGCAGGGTGCTGGGGTCTGTGGTCGTGCGCATTTTCATTCTCTAGGTCCTGTCCAGATGTCGTAGTCGTGAAAATACTGGCTCTAAACTTCTGGGCACCCAGCCTGCTGTCTGTCACAGGCCCCAGGTGCAGCCGGTCCTGTGTAGTTAGTGCATTTTCTTGGCCACATGGCAGACTCTTGACAGGTCAGATTTCCTGCACACCCATGGGCAGGCTATGGCCTGTTAATGAACTGTTTAACATATGAACCAATTCCCACGCTGGCGGCCGGCAGCCTCCAGCCTGTGGGTTCCCCGGGGGAGCTGTTAAATTAAGGTCCGCCGTGGAGATGTCAGGCTCAGAGTACTCGCAGAGGCTGGCCACGCCCAGCCTGCTGGGCCATGGGCTCCAAAGCGCTGGAGCACAGAGATTAGCCCCCCAGAAAGAGGCTGGTCCAGAGGAGAAGGCATTTTATGGATTTCCAAACCCACGCTGCAAATTCAGGGAACTGTTTTTTTTTTTTTTTTTTTTTTGCGGTACGCGGGCCTCTCACTGTTGTGGCCTCTCCCGTTGCGG
>NC_041229.1:121427-126701 GCF_002837175.3 Physeter macrocephalus
TTTTTTTTTTTTTTTTTGCGGTACGCGGGCCTCTCACTGTTGTGGCCTCTCCCGTTGCGGAGCACAGGCTCTGGACGCGCAGGCTCAGCGGCCATGGCTCATGGGCCCAGCCGCTCCGCGGCATGTGGGATCTTCCCGGACAGGGGCGCGAACCCGTGTCCCCGGCACCGGCAGGCGGACTCTCAACCACTGCGCCACCAGGGAAGCCCTCAGGGAACTATTAGTATTCAGGTATGTTAATCAGCATGTTTTACTATAAATTTATACTACAAAATGCAGACTCTCCCTTTTATGGGACAGGTTCATGGCCTTCAGGAGCGATAATCCGTATCTGTTAGGGGCTCACTCTGTACCAAGCATGTACCATGTGGTTTGTTTCTTTAGGATATTTATTTATTTGGTTGCACCAGGTCTTACTTGGGGCAGGCGGGCTCCTTAGTTGTGGCATGGGAACTCTTAGTTGTAGCATGCATGTGGGATTTAGTTCCCTGACCGGGGATTGAACCCAGGCCCCCTGCATTGGGAGCATGGAGTCTTTTCCACTGTGAGACCTGGGAAGTCCCCGAAATGTTTTAAATATGTTATATTTACCTCCTCCAAACCCTCAAAACTAATCCTATCCACATTTTATAGTTTTTCACAATGACCCACAAGTAATATTTCAATTTCTCCACACCCTCAACACCACCAACACTACTTATACATATTATATATGTAATAGCTGTCCCAACAGGTGTCAAGTGGTACCTCAGTGAGGTTTTGATTTGCAGGTCCCTAAAGACTAAAGATGGCGACCATTTTCATGTGATTTTTGGCCATGTATATACCTTTTTTTGGGAGAAATGTCTATTCCTATTTTTAAATTGAGTGTGTGTCTTTTTGTTGTTAAAATGTAGGAGTTCTTGATATGTATCAGATACAAGTCCTTCATTCCTTCATCAAATATATGATTTGCAAATATTTTCTCATATTCTATAGGTTGTCTTTTTACTTTTTGGATAATGTCCTTTGATGCACAAATTTTTTTAATTTTGGTGAAGTCCAATTTATCTAATTTTTCTTTGGTTGCTCATACTTTTGTGTCATATCAAAGAACCCTTGCCAAATCTAAGGTTATAAAGATTTACCCCTGTATTTTCTTCTAATAGTATTATGGACATAACAATATTCAACTTTTAAAAAATATTATTTTGCCTTTTTGAAGCCCCCTACATATGAATCTGAGGACTGACTTTTCATTTCTACAAAAAAAAAGCTGTTGGAATTTTGATAGGTTTTGCATTGAATCTATATATCACTTTGGCTAGTATGCCATTTTAATAATATTAAATTTTCCAATCCATGGGATGCCTTTCCATTTATTTAAGTATTCTTTAATTTTTTCATACAATGTTTTGTAGTTTTGGTCTTGTTTACTGTTGAATATTGAGAGGTTTTTATCTATTCTAGGTACTAGTTCTTTGTGAGCTGTGTGTTTTGCAAGTATTTCCTCCCATGTTGCATCTTTTCTCTTCAGTCTCTTAACAGAGTGTTCACAAAGCAAAAGTATAAAATTTAAATTGATTTTATGACTTATTGCTAGGAACCCAAGTGTCTTTTTTAGGACCACATGGAGGCAGAGGAGCTTTTGCCTCTTACATATTATCCATCTAATCCTGACTTCTGCCCTTCCTGCCCTGGGTCCTCGAAGCGTTTAACTTCCCCACCCTTTTCTCATTCCTGAACTTTCTCAACCCCGTGGCAGATGAGAGAATTTCCTATCATGCTCTCTGGGAAACTTGCATCAAGAAAGACCACCTCCTCCAAAAATTGCCTCTAGCTTAAGGAGAGGGGTATTTTCGGAACACACATTTTTGGCCACCAGATTGGGGTACCCAGTGCTGACATAACTTGCTGGTCTGTGGCTTTCGTAGTGTTCCCTCTTCTCCTGCTTCCTTTCAGTCACCATGAGCAGGGCCTGCTTCATAATTTGTGAGGCCCAGTGTAAAATGAAAATATGGGCTTCTCGTTCAAACATTATTCAGAATTTCCAGTCAGTGAGAATTTCAAGCTTAGCCGGGCCCCTTCTGAGCCTGGGGCCGGTGCACCTGCCCAGGCCACACGTCCATGCAGCTAGCCCTGCAGGGGCTGGGCTAGTGACCCACTCTTCCTCCTGCAATGCCTCCCTGCCCTCCCACTGAAGCTCAGCCTGAGGGAGGAGATCGTCTCTGTGATTCCCTCAGAGTGCCCAGCTCCACCAAAGGAAGGAGTAATCGTGATCACTGTCCTCATGTGTCCGTGCTGCATACACTCTCTTACATTTGTCTAACTGTATTTACATCCAAAGGCTATTTACAACTATCAATTCACGTGGTCACAAGAACAGTGCTGTGATAGACAAGAATGTAAGTGTTATTGTTATTGTCCCCGTTTTAGGGTGAGGAAGTTGAGGTAGAGGAGACAGGTGGCCTTGCCCAAGGTCACACAGGGTGCACGACTCAGCCAGGAGCTGGAGCCCAGGCCATGTTTTCACACCTGAACCAAGTTCCGAAGCCTGGGATGTGCTTTAGGGTTGATGAATCTCCAGAGCTGAAGGTAGTATGACCCCTGCAAAGAGAGGCTGGGGTCAGCCATGAGTCCCCGGCAGGGGCTGCACCCCGCCCTCTTCCAGGGGAGGGCAGCAACCACCCATCTCCGGGCACCAGGAGCTCTGCGCCTGTGTCATGATAGGCCACTTGTTCTCCTCAACTAAGGTGACCGGACCTCGTGGTGTGTCCAGAGCTGGACCCACTAACACCTGTTCACCGTCACCAGCTTCTCAGGTGGAAGTCTGAGATGCCCCACACGTAACCCCAAATGAACAAAGCCTCATGAATGTGAAGTAACCTTGGCATTTTTCGCATCCTCCTCGTGATTTCGACCACACTAGGGACCCAACCTTCCCCGTGTCTGGCAGAACAAGCAGCCTCTGCCTCAGGGTCCTGGCTCATTAGCCTTGACCCTGGGGTCCCTGGTGCTGACCCCCAGAGTCCACCTTGCGGCCAGCTTCTTCCAGCAGAACCAGCTTCCGTTCTCTGCTGTAAAGATCCATCCTTTCAGCCTCTCTCCAGCCTGACCACACACTTCAATCCATCTGTCAGCCGTGCGATCTTTTCAGTCTCTCAAGCTCTCCCAGTCTTAGTTTTCGGGGCTGTAAAATGTGAATAATAATGCCAACTCTCTGCGGTTCTGGGTAAAATAAACAAGATACTCTTTGTTAGAAAGCACTGAGAATGGCAAAAACCGTATTTTACCTGATTTTCTGCCTTCAGTATCTCTGAGGGACCCTGAGCCCCTGCCAGGTGTAACTCTTGTCCTGGCTTCTCCGGGAGGGTCATGCTGCATTTCCTCCTCCGCATAACACCCCCATCCTATGGGGGTGCTTTGTGTCAGCTGACGACAGCTCTTTCTGCTTCACTCGCCCTTGTGGAATGAAGAAACAAGCAACGGCTCTGAGCCCCATGGCCATTCCTTCAATCGCTCAGCCCCCGGCACCTGCACCTGCGCTGCAAGAGGGTCAGTGAGTATCTGGGATTCAGACCAGGGCGATGGAATAGCCCTGGTCCCAGGAGCGGTGCTCCAGCGTGCCAGGCACAGGTGGGTTCCCAGGCCCCACTCTTGATGAGAACACCTGACCTCCCCCTGCAGGAAGGATGAACGTCTCTCCTGGACTGCAGGACCCCTGTCGCCTGCAGGAAGAATGTAAGGTTTGCACCAGCTCTACGCTGAGGCTCCGCCTGAGGGGCCAGTCAGTCTTTGCTGTGGCCTAGTCCTCAGCCAGGGCCCAGGATCTGTGGCCATGAGTCTCACTTTGTTCCTGAACCTTCCCTGAGCCTGACTCTTATGGATACATTTCCACCCTAGTCTCTGCTCAGTGAACCTCCAGACACCCCAGTGCTCCTGGGCTTGAGGCCTGGCCATGCTCTCACTGCTTTCCTCCCTCCGACCAGAGCACTATCTTCCAGGAGGGCAGCTGGGGCCTGCTCCACGCGGCCAGGCTCCTCGAAGGTCTTCTCTCTGGACTTTGGCGTCTCACCTGTGTGTGAGGGCGCTCTTTACTGCTTCACCTGGAGCCCCATGTGGCCTGTTTCTCTGGTCCTACATCCCACATCTACCTGGATGTCAGTCCTGCCCAGCCAGTGGGAAGCCTCCATCCACATCAAAGCTGGGTCAGTTTCCCTCAGTCCTGTCCCACCTACGAGGGAGGGTCCAGGTGAAATATGCAATCTCTACGTGACCAGTTCTCAAGGCGGCCAGCTCAGAACTAGCCAGTTAAGGAAACTGCCGTGTCTGCCTGCCTTATTTGGTGTGAAACAACTTGAAATCCCATCACCACTTATGACTCCAAGAGCCCTGGCCCTGCTTTGTCTTTCATACCACCTGCCTGTCTCTGCTGAGGATTGTTGAAAAGGAGAAATGCCTGGAGATGGAGGTGACGACCTTGGCATATCATGACCTGGTACCTTCCCTCTGCTTCGTATCTTTAAAGCCACACAGTTCATCTCAGAGATGTTAGGTTTATCGCTCATCTCCATAGGAAAGCGGCCCTGGAAACAAACAAACGTCAGTGGTCTCGATATTGTGTCAGAAGCAACGTTTGGTGCACATGAGGAAACCTCTGATAGCAGGCGATCCCAGTTAGGTCTTCTCTGCAAACACTGCAGTTACCCAGCAAGAGGGTAAGCCTCGGCCAAACAAATCAGCTCCTGAAAGACAATTTCATGCTAGGATAAACAGAGAGAAAAAACAATAAATGCATTGCATTGTCTAGTTTTTAACCCAGAACTGGATACAGTAAGAAGTAACAAATTAATTTCAGAAACGACTGAAACACAGCCTATTTAGCAAAATCAGAAAAAGAGGATGAAAGATATTCTAAGATGATAAATATCTCACGTTATGCCTTTACTCAGCCGCTGGGCTTCTGACAGCAGATACGGCTGACTTGGTCACATCTGAGTGAGCGGTGGAAAGAAGAACCTCAGAAGAAGGAAATAAATAAATAGTGGTTAGGGCTTCCCTGGTGGCGCAGTGGTTGAGAGTCCGCCTGCCGAGGTAGGGGACACAGGTTCGTTCCCCGGTCCAGGAAGATCCCACATGCCGCGGAGCGGCTGGGCCCGTGAGCCATGGCCGCTGAGCCTGCGCGTCCAGAGCCTGTGCTCCGCAACAGTAAGAGGCCCGCGTACCGCAAAAAAAAAAAAAATAATAATAATAATAAAAATAAATAACTGGTTAGAAAAAAAAGCAGCAAGTGCA
>NC_041229.1:126835-132592 GCF_002837175.3 Physeter macrocephalus
CCCCGGTCCACGAAGATCCCACATGCCGCGGAGCGGCTGGGCCCGTGAGCCATGGCCGCTGAGCCTGCGCGTCCAGAGCCTGTGCTCCGCAACAGTAAGAGGCCCGCGTACCGCAAAAAAAAAAAAAATAATAATAATAATAAAAATAAATACTGGTTAGGAAAAAAAGAAGCAAGTGCATGAGTGTACAGATATTTTTCAACAAAAGGATTTCTCTGAAGGATTGTTAGCCTTCTGCTTTAGCATCCGTTCTGACACCTTGAAAAAGGTGTCTGGTTGTCAAAAAGGAATCAAAACAAAAGACAGGAGGTCACTCTTATCTGACAGGAGGAAGCTGGGCTGTTTCCCCCCTGATCTGCCGGGGAGGTGGACTTATGCAGATACTAACAGATCTGAGTTGTCTGCAGGGAAAATACCCCAGTCCTGAGGAAACTGGGGTCATACCTTTACACCCAGGGTGGGCTGGCGGGGAAACACATAGCTCTCTGGCTTTTGAAATGGAGCCAAATCTGTATTTGCTAGATCTGCCTGTGGGCCTCCGGGCCCTGGCAGCTGTGACACCAGAGCAGGTGATGCGTGAAGTGCCACATCGTGGCTGGACAGCAGGGGTTTTGTCACAAACAAGGAGGGCCTTGCTCTCTGTTGTGGACAGAACTCCTGATCTAGGATTTCCCCATTAAAAACTGCGTTAAATCCTGTGTGTTTCCGAAGAGACACACCCAGTTACCTCCTGCTGTGTAGCAAACCAACCTGAGATTTAGGGGCCTCAAAACAGCCGTTTCGCGGCTCACATTTTGCGTCAGGAGCTAGGGCGACGGGTGGGGGGGTTGGAACCGCTGGTGATGGCAGGGACACCACCCCTGGGCTTTGACCCCGGCTGTTCGTGGGGCTCCGTGGTTCTTCCTGATGGGGAGTCCCCGGGGGCTGGAATGTCGTAGAGCTACCGCGGCTGCAACAGAGAGGACCCGCCAGGCATGGCTTTCTGTCCACAGGGCAGCATCCCAGCTGGACCGCTGACTGGCATGTCCTGTACAGACATTCTCTGATGGACACCTACCTTGTTTCTACTTTGGGGGACTTAACGGATGGAGCTGCTGTGAACCTTGCACAAGTCCCTTTGTAGACGTGTTTTTATTTATCTTGAAGAAAAGAGAAAAACCTAAAACGAATTTGCTGAGCCATGGGGGGGTGTAATGTTGTACCAGTTTACATTTCCATCAACAGCGTATGAGAGTTCCAACTGCTTCCCGTTTTTTTTTTTTTTTTTTTTTTGCGGTACGCAGGTGTGAACCTTGCACAAGTCCCTTTGTAGACGTGTTTTTATTTATCTTGAAGAAAAGAGAAAAACCTAAAACGAATTTGCTGAGCCATGGGGGGGTGTAATGTTGTACCAGTTTACATTTCCACCAACAGCGTATGAGAGTTCCAACTGCTTCCCGTTTTTTTTTTTTTTTGCGGTACGCAGGCCTCTCACTGTTGTGGCCTCTCCCGTTGCGGAGCACAGGCTCCGGACGCACAGGCTCAGCGGCCATGGCTCACGGGCCCAGCCGCTCTGCGGCATGTGGGATCTTCCCGGACCGGGGCACGAACCTGCGTCCCCTGCATCGAAAGGCAGACTCTCAACCACGGCTCCACCAGGGAAGCCCCTCTTTCAGTATTTTATATATGTTTCCACATGGTCTTCTCACTTGCATTCTTTTCCAGTGAGAAATTTGCTGTCATTCTTTTCTTTCTTGTACTTAATGCATTGTTTTTTCTCTGGAAGCTTTGAGGATTTTCTCTTTGTCATTGGTTTTGAACTTTTGATTATGATGTGCTTTTGTGAAATATTCTTCATGTTTCTTATGCCTGGAGTTGATCGAGATTCTTGCATCTGTACATTTATACTTCTCATCAAATTGGGGGCATTATTTTTTCAAATATATTTCTCGTTCCTCCTTCCTCTCCTTCTGGGACTTCAAGCACGTATATGGGCTGCCTGGAACTGTTTCACAGCTTACTGACGCTTTGTTGTTATTGCTATTACCACTATTATTATTATTACTTGTTACAACTGTCTCTGTCTAAATAATTCCTGTTTAAAACAAACAAACAAAAAACTAAGCTCTAATGAAATGGAGCATTTTGAGTAACAATATTTAACGTGATATTCTAATGTAAATTTATTTCATGATTTATTGTTAGGAATACAAATGTCTTTGTTTTTGGAGCCAGAACGAGGCGAGGCATTTCTTGCTTCTGTTTTTCTGTCTCTCTCTCTCTCTCTTTTTAAAAAAATATTTATTTATTTATTTGGCTGTACCAGGTCTTAGTCGCAGCATGCGGAATCCAGTTCGAACCTGGGCCCCCTGCATTGGGAGCTCGGAATCCTAACTGCTGGACCACCAGGGAAGTCCCATGTTTTTCTGTCTTTTAACCTTGCTTTCTGGCCCTTTCTTCCCTGGACTTTGAAGTCCACTGACTTCTCACTTTACTCGACCCTGAAGTTTGTGTGGGTCAGAGCACTTCCCAACCAGCTCCCAAGGTGCTGTAAAAGCTGGACCCCTCCCTGCCATCCCCCCATCCCAGGGAGAAGGGCATTCCTGGGACACGTGTTTATCTGCCAAGAGGCCAGGACACAAAATACCTTCTGTAGCCACTGGTCTGGGGGAGCACCAGCCTTGTCCCCTGACCCCGCACTGGCGCCTCCCATCCCGTGTGCCCCCAGGGGTGCCTGGCTCCTCCCCGTGGTGCCCAGAGCTCACAGCTCACCCCTTTCAGCTGATTCTACACGGAGAATGATGAGGGACCCTCACTTGTTCAGAAGCTCTGGCTATACTCACTGACCCAGGTGTCACCTTGCTGCTGGCTTGTTCCCCAGAACCCACCTTCATGTCCTGCTTCAGGACACATTCTGGCCATCACCTGCACTGCAGGTGGATAAGCAGGTGTCAGGCATATCATCTGTGGTTCCGGACGGTGCTGGCCTAAGAGCTCCACAGAGACTGGGAGCGAAGCACTTGCTCTCGTGAACCGTGGTACAAAGTTGCAGGCCTGCCTCATACCAACCTCAGCATCAGCCACTTGTCCCAAGAGGGAGGCCTCTGGGTTCCCTTGCCTGGTCTCCAGGGCCAACCGGGGGCGGGGGGGGGCAGCACAAAGTCTAGGGCTCTCCAGCTGCCTCTGCAGGCCCAGGGGTACAGCGCTAGGGGCCCCCCGTGATCTCGTGCCTGGACCTCATCACACGACTGTCACTCGGTTCTGAGCCATGGTCCCTACCCTGGCCCCTAGTCCCATGGCTGTGTTTGTCCCTGGACCCTGTTTAGTGGCCGTCCTTGTGCCCCAGCGTCCTCCTGGTCTGGACACCCGCTCATCCCAAGGCTGAGTCCTCCGTTCCAGGCTGGTACCTGGGGCCCTGCTCCATGGGGCGAGAACTCCTCGGTGCCAGCAGCCTGTGCTTCTGACCCCTGCGCACCGTGGGCTCATCTTCCTTTGCTGTTTCTTCCTGAGCTCCACCTGGCCTGACCCCTACCTGGCCCACCGTCGTCTTACACACTTGGACACCGTCTCACTCAGTCAGGGGCAATCGCCCACCTGTCTCGGCACCCGGCCCCTCCTCACCTGAGCAGGAGAGTCTATTTACAATAAATAGTTCAGGAGGCTCTCCCCTGAGTCTGCTCTAAAGGTCAGTTCTGATGGATCCCAGGACAGACGTGGTCAAGCGAGACAGCCAGATGAAGTAGCCCGCCTTCCAGGCTTCGCAAAGTTTCCTGGGGTCTCCGTGGAGATGCATGTGACCCAGGCACCCGACGTGCCCCCCGACGTGCACGGAGCTTTAAGACACGCTGAGCCCATTTTTCCATGAAGAATGAGGTGGAGAGTCTGTCTGGGGACACCACGGTCACCTGGGTCTGTCCATACTGTACCCGACATGTGCCTTTCTTCCCTGTTCCCCACCTTCACAGTCATACAGCTAAGCTCAGGGGGGCAGCTGGGCTCATGGACCAGCGCGAAAGTATCTGTGGAGAAGGGACAGCAGACAAGGCAGGAATCCACGTCTGACAAAACCCTGGAAACATCTCTGTTCACAGCCCAGCAAAACCAGCATCTTCTCCACGGATCATGCAAGACCAGGGGTGGGGGGCTTCCTGAATATCAGCTGGTCACGGGGGCACAATGGCACACCAGGAGAAGCGAGGAGAGAGAAAGCAAGAGATGCGTTATACCCTCCAGCTCTCTGCCTGGATCAGGACAGGAAGAGAGAGAAGGAGGGAGGGAGGGAAAGATGAAAGAGGAGGGAAAGATGAAAGAAAGAAGGAAGGAAGGAAGGAAGAAAGAAAGAAAGAAAGAGAAAGGAAGAAAGGAAGAAAGGAAGAAAAAGAAAGAAAGAAAGAAAGAAAGAGAGAAAGAGAAAGAAAGAAAGAAAACGAAAGAAGAAAAGGGAGCAAGAGAGGAGAACAGCCCCACCAGGGGCAGCAGCTTCCGTCTTTAGCAGACAAAACAGCATCTGATGGTAGAAGCTGTACTGAGGAAAGATCCTGAGATGACAAATATCTAATAGGGGCCTTTGCTCAGCTGCAGACTCCCAGCCGACAGGCAACAGCCAGTTTGGTTCCGCTCCCTGAGCAGAGCATTAGAAGATGGAAAGATATGTTGCCACTAAGGGGTAGCTGTAAAATATAGAAAGAAAATGTAAAAACAGCGATTTTTCAGTGAAAGCACCTCGTTTTCTCCATGCCCCAGCTCGTTTCTGGCTTTAGTTTTCTGTGCAGCCTCTTGGGAAGACGCTTGGTTTTCAGGATGAAGGAAAGAGGCAGGAAGATGTACTTGTTTCTCAAATATAAGGCCAGGTTACTTCTAATTTTGCTCTGCTGGATGGTTGGACCCTCTGCATCTCTGTTAAAGCACTCAAAAGACAGAAATAAGACACTATATCCTGAAATGATTGGGGTTTTATCATTTTAGACCCCCAGTGAGAAAAATAAAAACCTCTTGACCATTGGAAATTGAAGTTGTATTGGTGACACAGCACACTGGGTGTCCGAGAGTTGTGACATTTAACTGTGGGGTGGTGTCCGGGCAGCGGAGGGCTTTGTAACAGAGCAGCGTGGCTTCGTGGTGAGGGGCCCCCGGGATGGGAATGCAGAGCAGAAGTGTGATGGACTCAGTGCCTCCTGGGGTTCAGGGTGTGCCCTGGAAGGGGTTCAGGAAGTCCCCGGAAAGAGCTCAGGGCTCCTAACGGGCTCAGAGTCTGTGTTCCTTCCATGATCTGTAATCCAAGCTCTAATCTGTCTGTTCCCTGGGACACCCCAGCTACAAGCGTGGGGACCAGGGATGCACTCCAGTCACTCTGGAGGTTCTCTGTGAGGATACGTACGTCACCAAGATGTTCCCGGTGGTGACCGAGGTTTACACCAATCGCCGGTCTCCTTCACGGCAAGAACACTTCCAAAGAGGGAAAATTACATTTGCTTATGCAAACAAAAAAATTTTTGTTTACAAGTGATATGAAAGTGGTTTTGGTTTGTTTGAACTGGGTTCTAGGTGCCCAGCTCCACGGGGTCAGAGACCTCACAGGTCTAGTACACCAGCGCTTACCACCCACTGCGCCGGCCTCAGGGCAGACCTGCCGTAAACGCTGATCGTCCCCTTGGCCTGCACAGGTGTGAGCCGGGCTGTTCCCTGGCGTCTCCCTTATTCACACTGACCCCGATGGTGGAACTCCGACGGGAGCCGAGGGGTCAGGGGGTACAAGGCCAGCCTTGGCCTCGGTCATGC
>NC_041229.1:133327-146370 GCF_002837175.3 Physeter macrocephalus
TCTGTGGAGAAGGGACAGCAGACAAGGCAGGAATCCACGTCTGACAAAACTCTGCAAACATCTCTGTTCACAGCCCAGCAAAACCAGCATCTTCTCCACGGATCATGCAAGACCAGGGGTGGGGGGCTTCCTGAATATCAGCTGGTCACGGGGGCACAATGGCACACCAGGAGAAGCGAGGAGAGAGAAAGCAAGAGATGCGTTATACCCTCCAGCTCTCTGCCTGGATCAGGACAGGAAGAGAGAGAAGGAGGGAGGGAGGGAAAGATGAAAGAGGAGGGAAAGATGAAAGAAAGAAGGAAGGAAGGAAGGAAGAAAGAAAGAAAGAAAGAGAAAGGAAGAAAGGAAGAAAGGAAGAAAAAGAAAGAAAGAAAGAAAGAAAGAGAGAAAGAGAAAGAAAGAAAGAAAACGAAAGAAGAAAAGGGAGCAAGAGAGGAGAACAGCCCCACCAGGGGCAGCAGCTTCCGTCTTTAGCAGACAAAACAGCATCTGATGGTAGAAGCTGTACTGAGGAAAGATCCTGAGATGACAAATATCTAATAGGGGCCTTTGCTCAGCTGCAGACTCCCAGCCGACAGGCAACAGCCAGTTTGGTTCCGCTCCCTGAGCAGAGCATTAGAAGATGGAAAGATATGTTGCCACTAAGGGGTAGCTGTAAAATATAGAAAGAAAATGTAAAAACAGCGATTTTTCAGTGAAAGCACCTCGTTTTCTCCATGCCCCAGCTCGTTTCTGGCTTTAGTTTTCTGTGCAGCCTCTTGGGAAGACGCTTGGTTTTCAGGATGAAGGAAAGAGGCAGGAAGATGTACTTGTTTCTCAAATATAAGGCCAGGTTACTTCTAATTTTGCTCTGCTGGATGGTTGGACCCTCTGCATCTCTGTTAAAGCACTCAAAAGACAGAAATAAGACACTATATCCTGAAATGATTGGGGTTTTATCATTTTAGACCCCCAGTGAGAAAAATAAAAACCTCTTGACCATTGGAAATTGAAGTTGTATTGGTGACACAGCACACTGGGTGTCCGAGAGTTGTTGACATTTAACTGTGGGGTGGTGTCCGGGCAGCGGAGGGTTTTGTAACAGAGCAGGGTGGCTTCGTGGTGAGGGGCCCCCGGGATGGGAATGCAGAGCAGAAGTGTGATGGACTCAGTGCCTCCTGGGGTTCAGGGTGTGCCCTGGAAGGGGTTCAGGAAGTCCCCGGAAAGAGCTCAGGGCTCCTAACGGGCTCAGAGTCTGTGTTCCTTCCATGATCTGTAATCCAAGCTCTAATCTGTCTGTTCCCTGGGACACCCCAGCTACAAGCGTGGGGACCAGGGATGCACTCCAGTCACTCTGGAGGTTCTCTGTGAGGATACGTACGTCACCAAGATGTTCCCGGTGGTGACGGAGGTTTACACCAATCGCCGGTCTCCTTCACGGCAAGAACACTTCCAAAGAGGGAAAATTACATTTGCTTATGCAAACAAAAAAATTTTTGTTTACAAGTGATATGAAAGTGGTTTTGGTTTGTTTGAACTGGGTTCTAGGTGCCCAGCTCCACGGGGTCAGAGACCTCACAGGTCTAGTACACCAGCGCTTACCACCCACTGCGCCGGCCTCAGGGCAGACCTGCCGTAAACGCTGACCGTCCCCTTGGCCTGCACAGGTGTGAGCCGGGCTGTTCCCTGGCGTCTCCCTTATTCACACTGACCCCGATGGTGGAACTCCGACGGGAGCCGAGGGGTCAGGGGGTACAAGGCCAGCCTTGGCCTCGGTCATTCCGGGCGGTTCAGCTCCTTCCCAGGGGAGGGGCCCCCGCGGAGCCTGGGCGCGCGAATGGCAGTGAGAGGGGCTCATCTAATGGGGTCTGTGAGCAGCTCAGAGGTACAGGTAGAAGCCAAACCACCCACAGTGGGAAACGCGAGACGCCACAGGAGCTGCATGTTAATTAGGTTTACAATCAGTCTCTGAAGTGCTGGACTTCGTTTCCTTATCACACGTTACAAGCTACACCGAGAGAAGAGCCTTCCAGGGGTGCACACGTGGGGCTGACTGGCACCCTCAGGTAAGAGGGACGGGGGTGCTGAGCAGCGCTCCCGGGGCCACAGCCGGCGGGGGAACAAGGCATGCGAAGCTTAGCCCCCCAGTGACAGCACAGGCCGGGCCGAGACAAGGCCTTTCCTGGGAGGCGGGGGGACCGCCTCCCGTCGGGGGCCTGAGCAGCCGGGTTTTCAGGGCAGGGGTGCGTGGGAGCAAGCGCAAGTATTCACACCCAGCGGACCCCGTACCGTGTTGTGTTACAGTCGCGGTGCTGAGAACAATGAGAAAGAGAAAGTCTTAGGGCTTCCCTGGTGGCGCAGTGGTTGAGGGTCCGCCTGCCGATGCAGGGGACACGGGTTCGTGCCCCGGTCCGGGAAGATCCCACGTGCCGCGGAGCGGCTGGGCCCGTGAGCCGTGGCCGCTGAGCCTGCGCGTCCGGAGCCTGTGCTCCGCAACGGGAGAGGCCGCAACAGAGGGAGGCCTGCGTACCGCAAAAAAAAAGAAAGTCTTAGAGAAAGCAAAGAAAACCCACTTATCCTCTAAAGGGGGAGATATTAGAATGTCGGTAGATGGCACACAGAAACCACATGGGCCCAAAGATGATGGACGTGCACATCTAAATACTAACAGGGGAGAAACCTCAACCCCAAATTCTATATCCAACGAAAGTATCCTCCAAAACCGAAGGCAAAATAAAGACATTTAAGGCAAAAAGTGCTCAGGAAGTATGTTGCCACGGACGTATTGAGGTTCTTTGGCCTAAAGGATATTAAAACAGTTGCTACTTATATTTACGAAAAGGAAAAAATAATTTGGGAAATAGTCAAAGGTATATAGTAAAGGTTTATTTTTAATTTTTTAAACATTAACAAACCGCTTAAAGTCCAAATAACAGCAATGTGTTTGGAATTTGCAGCATGCGCACAAAATCTTGAAAAACTATAGTACAAAGGAGGCGAGGTGAAATGGAAACATCGTGTCATGTGATAGTTTATTAGAAGGAAGACTCTACTTTAGGCAGTGAATTTATGAACTAAGGCGGCCACAGAAGAAATGATTAGCAGGGAGCTAACAGGGTGACAGCGAACAGAACAGGATACTGAGAACTCTGAACCCCAAAGGAATGCAGAAGCAGCCCAGTTTCCAAAGGAAATTGACAGTATTCGTTGGACCGCTGCTCCCAAGATCACCATGAAAAAGTCCAGACAAACAGCAAGGATGTATGTTTCTTGTCCACTTTGAAATGCTGCAGTTGAAAGACAAGCAAATCGCCCGGGATTTAGAGAGATACGGACTCGTGCAGGTAGAACCAAGCATGGCCCTGACTTGACGTGGGCGAGATGCCGGCCCCGTGAGCAGAGCTGACCTGGGGGTGGGTTGCCGCACTGCACACGCCCTGGCAAGAGGTGCGGGGGGAGCCCCCAGGGACCGCAGATATAGTGGAAAAGCACACTATTTTTCGCAGTTTTTTTCTCCACGAAACCCACTGACGGAAAAGATTGGAAGAGTCTTAATTCAGCCTCCCTTCGGGGCAGGGACCAGCTGCCCCACTTCTATCTGAACAGCAAGAAGCTACACACAAGGTCTCTGCACCACATCCTCTAGGGGCAGAAGTCTGAGCACGTACGCACGGGGAGGTGCCCCTGAGCCTTCGTATTTCTGTGGGATCACGTGCAATGTCTCCTCTTTCATTTCTGGTTTTATTTATTCGAGTCTTTCCCCTTTTTTCTTAGTTCGTCTATCTAAAGTGTCTATTGTGTTCATCTTTTCAAAAACCAGCTCTAGTTTTTTTCATCTTTTCTGCTGTTTTTCTGATCTCCATGTCATTTACTTCTTCTCTGATCTAGTTATTTCTTTCCTTCTGCTAACCCTGAGCTTAGTTTGTTCTTCTTCTAGTTCTTTGAGGTGTAAATTTAGGTTGTTCATTTGAGATCTTTTTTTCCCCCCTTAATATAGGCGTTTATCACTATAAATTTCCTTCTTTGAACTGATTTTGCTGCATCCCACACATTTTGGTATGTTGTGGTTCCATTTTCATTTTTTAAGATGTTTTCATTTTTATTTTATTTTATTTTATTTATTTATTTATTTTTTTGTGGTATGCGGGCCTCCCTCTGTTGCGGCCTCCACCGTTGTGGCCTCTCCCATTGCGGAGCACAGGCTCCGGACGCGCAGGCTCAGCGGCCATGGCTCACGGGCCCAGCCGCTCCGCGGCACGTGGGATCCTCCCGGACCGGGGCACGAACCCACGTCCCCTGCATCGGCAGGCGGACTCCCAACCACTGCGCCACCAGGGAAGCCCTTTATTTTATTTTTAACTGATTAGTTGTTCAGGAGTCTATTGTTTAATTTCCACATATTTGTGAATTTTTCAGTTTTCTTCCTGTTACGGAATGGGAGAAAATATTTGCAAATCATTAACCTTATAAGGGGTTAATATCCAAAATATATAAGGAACTCGTAGCTCAGTAGCAAAAAAAAGGCTGATTAAAAATGGGTAGAGAGATTAAATAAACAGTTTTTTTCAAAGAAGACACACAAATGGTGAACAAGTTCATGGAAAAATGCTCAGCATCACTTATCATTAGGGAAATGCAAATCAAAACAACAATGGGATATCACCTCACACCTGTCAGAATGGCTATGACCATAAAGACCACAAAAAATGTTGGCGAGGATGTGGGAAAAAGGAAATCCTCATACACTATTGGTTAGAAATGCAAGCTGGTGCAGCCACTGTGGAAAACTGTATGGAGGTTCCTCAAAAAATTAAAAATACCATATGACCCCGCAATTCCACCCCTGGGTATATATCCAAAGAAAATGCAAACATTATTTCAATAAGATACATGCACCCCAATATTCATAGCAGCACTACTTACAATTGCCAAGATATGGAAACAACCTCAGTGCCCATCTATAGATGAATGGATAAAGAAAATGAAGATTACACACACACACATACACACACAAAATGGAATATTAGTCAACATGAGAAAAAAAGGGAATCTTGCATTTGCAACACCATGGAGGGACCCTGAGGGCGTTATACTAAGTGAAATAAGTCAGAAAGGGAAAGACAACTACTATATGAGATTATTTATATGTGGAACCCGAAAAAGCCAAACTCATAGAAACAGAGAATAAAGGGAAGGTTGCCAGGGGCCGGGAATGGGATGTTGGTGAAAGGTAGAAACTTCCAGTTATAAGATGGATGAGTTCTGGGCATCTCAGGTGCAGCAAGGTGATTATAGTTAACAATTATATACTTGAAATTTGCTAAGAAACTAAACTTTAAATGTTCTCACCACAAAAAAAGAAATGGTAATTATGTGAGGTGATGGAGGTGTGTGGTAATAATTTTGAAACATGTGTATCAAATCAGTACATTGTACACCTTAAACTTACACCATGTTATGTGTCAATTTTATATCAATGAACCTGGAAAATATGTATAAAGGGCAGGGCAGCCGCCGTCAGCCTTAGGGTGCTGGAGAAATCCTGTTGCAGCTCAGAGAGAGGAACAGGGAACCAAAGCCAACCCTAGGGGAGCACAGAAATGTTTGCCAGGTTCAAACTACACCAAGGGAGTCAGGACCACCTCAGAGCTAAGAGGTCTGCCCTCCTATGACCAAGGGACCAGCGCCTCTCTGTGAATTGCAAGAGACGGACCCTCTCTGTGGCCGAGGGTAAAGGGAATCCTTAAGGGGGAGGATGTAGCAGGTCAGCAGGAAAAAATATCCAAACCAACCCTCTCCCTGAACACCAGGATTGCTAGAGGAATTTAAACTACTGCTGTGCTCTGAGTGTAACCATAGCAACAAGAACTCCAAATGCAGCCCAGCACATAATTAGATTTGCTCAGACCCTTGCCTGGCAGACAGAAAGGTGAGCCAACTTTCAGGTCTATAAACTATTTACTTCTGTATCTACTGTGCTACACAAGATGTCTAGCTCTCACCAGAATTCCACAAGGAAGATGAAACAGCAAGCAAAAATACACTTTTAGGAGTCAAAGTAATCACGGGAACCAGACCCAGATATGGAACAGATGCTAGCACTATCAGACAGGGAATTAGGATAATGATGATTAATACGTTAGAAACTCTAATGACAAGATGGGCAGTGTGCGTGATCAGATGGGTAATTTTAGCAAAGAGATAGAAACTGCAAGAAATAACCAAGTGAAGATGCTAGAAGCGAAAAATAATTAACAGAAGAAGAATCCCTTTAATAGGATCATCAGAGGACGGAATCCAGGGACATGAAGAGAGATCAATAGAAATTACTCAAATTGAAGCAAAAAGAGAAACACTAGTGTGTCTATGTTGAGGGAGGGGCAGGAGGTCCAAATATCAATTTACTGTAGACCGATACCAAAGAACCGGCTGTTTGCATAATTGGAATCCCATGTGAAAAGGAGTGAATAGGGCAGAAGAAACATTTTAAGGAACAGCAACTGAAAGCTCTCCCAAGTTCATGACAGACACCAAATCATACATTCGAGAATCTCAGAGAACACCAAGCGACATAAACACAAAAGAAACAAACAAGCAAACACAACACTTACCTAGGCATGTCATATCAAACTTCTGAAAACAAGAGACAAGAGAAAATCTTAACAAAAGCCTTGTAGGGTCAGGGAAACAAATTACTTACAGAGGAGCAAATAGGGTAGTTATGAGGACTCCTCCTCAGAAACAATACATACCAGAAGACAGTGCAGTGACATCTTTAAAGGATTAAAAGAAAAAACTACTGTCAATCCATACATCCAGTAAAAATATCTTTCAAAAATGAAGGATCAGTCAAGGCTTTTGCTGACAAAAATAAAAAAGGGACAGTGAAAATTTATTTCCAGTAGACTTAGAATACAAGAAAAGTGAAAGGCAATTTCTCAGGAACAAATATGGTATCTACACTTAGATCTACAGAAAGAAATAAAGAACACAGGAAATGGAGTAGATGAAGGTAGGTTAAAATGTATTTTCCTACTTTAATTGTTCTAACAACAGTGGACTATCTAAAGCAAAATTATCCACAATGTGCTGTGTTTTTATAGATTATGTAAAAGCTACATGAATGAGAACAATGAGAAAAAGGATGCAGTGAGGACAGGAAAAAACCCTGTTGGTCCTTGTCCTACATATGCAAAGGCATCGTACTACTTGAATAAAGGGCTCCAATTAATTAAGGTATATACTGTAAACTCTAAGGCAACTAGTAAAAAATATATATGTATACATATGTATATATGTATACATATGTATATATGCATAATACTTATACCGTATGTGTATATGTATGATACATGTATGGGTTCATAGGTATAGATGTATATATACATATACACACATATGGTATAAATACCAATCAATACAGAACCTAAAATGATTAACAAATGCTCAAATAACCTAAGGGAAAGCAGAAGAGGAAAAACAGAACAAATAGAAAACAGCAAGATGATGGATTTAATCCAGCTGTATCAATAATCACATTAAGTGTGAATGGTCCACACATACCAGTTAAGAGCCAGAGGTTGATAGACTGGATTAAAAGTAAACAAATGAAGCAAGAGCCAACTCAATGCTGTCTATCAGAAACCAACTTTAAATATGAAGACATGGAGAGGTTAAAATGGAACAGTTTGAAAAAAGATATATCATACAATCTTAATCAAAAGACAGCTTGAGTAGCTACATTGAAGACAATGTAGTCTTCAGGAAAATACATGTCATCAGGGACAAAGAGGGACATTGCAGGATGGTGAGAGGCCAGTTCTCCAGGAAGACAGGAATACTAAGTGTGCACACAGGTAATGACAGAGCTTAAAAATATATGAAGCAAAACTGCTAGAATAGCAAGGAAATACAGCTCTGTCCATCATCACAGATTTTATTCACTTCTCAGTAATTGACAGAATAAGTAAGCAGAGTGTCAGTGAGGGTGTTTCTAGATCTCCTGAACAACACTATCCACCAGCAGGACCAAGCTGACTTTCACAGAATCCTCCATCCAACGACAGCAAAACACATCTTCTCGCACGCACGTGGGGCTTTCACCATGACAGATCACAGTTTTTAGCATAAAACAATCCATAATATATTTAAAAGATTAGAATCATAAAAAGTATGTTCTGAAACCATAAGAGAATTAAACTAGAATTCAATAAGAGAAGGATACCTGGAAAAATCCCCCCAAAATAAATGTTGGAGAAGGGAGAAATCTTCCTTACAAAAGAATTACAACCAATGACTGTAAAAAAACATGAGGGAATGAAAATCGTTATCAGAACATCCCAGGAATAATAATTGCTGCACGCAAGATCAGCCAGTGAATGTTAGAACCAGTTGGTAAAAGACAATCGAGAAACAGATGTTTGCATAGCATTGAAGTTCTTCTCCCAAAAAGGTGCTTGTTTATAATGGAAAAAGTAGTGATTTTACACCCTCCAGGCGTCTCCACAACTGGGCTTTATGTCATCAGTAAGGGGACAGAATGGTGCTGTTACACAGCATCTCTGTGCAAATCTCCCCCCCAAAATCCATGACCTCAGCTTAACCACGAGAAGAATAAACAAATCCCAAATGAGGCATATTCTACAAGCTTCCTGACCAGCACTCTTCCAAAAGAGTCAGGGTTGCCAAAAACAAGCCAACATGGAGGAACTGTCACATATGGGAGCAAAATAAAGAAGATGACAACTCAAGGTGAGGTGAGACCCTGGGTTGTCCTGGAACAGTGGACACAGCGAAGTCCAGTTAGAGATTTTGTTTGCAGGTTAGTTTGCAAGAGTGAGATGTTAACACGGCCAAAAGCTGTGTGAGGAGCGTGTGTTACCCCTGCAAAGGCTCTGTAGTCTAAAATACTCTCAAAATAAAGTTTAAGAAAAGAAGTCAGAAAAAAAAAAAAGAAAAGGTAAAAAGCCCAGACGTGACGCATGGGGAACATATAGCAATATGGGTACATAAACCTAAACAGAGAGATGCTTGTATTAAGTGTTAGTGATGAGCTGCCAATTAAGAGACAGTGACTGTCACACTGAACGAAGAAGCAAGACCTAATTATGAGCTGTCTAGAGAAAATGCATATTAAATATAAAGACACAGATGAAAAATCTAGAGTGGGAAATTGTATGCCATGCCAACATTAATCCTAAAAAAAGCAGTGAAAGTATTAATATTCAGGACAAAGACTATTACCAGGGAAAGAGAGGGACATTTCATAAAGATGAACTGGATGGTAAATTCACCGAGAAGACATGATGATTGTAAATATGTATGCACCTAATAATAGATTTCCAAAATACATGAAGCAAAAAACAGAAAAGGAAGTTTACATAGACAACTGTGTAATAGTTGTTAGCATTTTCAATATTCGTCTCTCAGTAATAGAACAAGGAGACAGAAAATCAATAAGTATATAGATGACTTGAACAGCACTGTCAAACAATGTGATCTAATTGAAATTTATAAAATGCTGCACTTAATGGCAAAAAGGCATTCAGTTCAAGTACGTGGGGAATATTGAATTTGATAAACCTTTTGCCAGGCTCTAAATCTAAAAAGAAAGTAAATCTTCCTGAGAATATTTGTTGACCACGAGAGAGTTTAGAAATGAATTATAAAAATATATCTCAAAATATACAAATATATGAAAATTAAACAACATAATTCTAAGTAACCCATGTATCAAAGAAAGAAAAGCACAAGTGTAGCTAGAAAATATATTGAAAATGAGAACACAGCATATGAAAATCTGTGCTATCTAGTTAAAATAATGCTACACAAAACTTTCTGTCTCTACATGCTTATACTTGAAAAAAAGAAAGACCTAAAATTCAATGAATTAAGTTTTTTTTTTGTTTGTTTGTTTTTTGGTATGCGGGCCTCTCACTGTTGTGGCCTCTCCCGTTGCGGAGCACAGGCTCCGGACGCGCAGGCTCAGCGGCCGTGGCTCACGGGCCCAGCCGCTCCGCGGCATGTGGGATCTTCCCGGACCGGGGCACGAACCCGTGTCCCCTGCATCGGCAGGTGGACTCTCAACCACCGCGCCACCAGGGAAGCCCTGAATTAAGTTTTTAAGGTGGCAAAAGAAGATCAAAGTACTCAAAGGAAGTAAATGGAAGGAAGAAAGAAAGAGTGGAAATCCTCAGATTTTACAGGCATTAAAATAATAATGATTTATTATGAACAATTTCATGCCAAAAAGTTTGGTGATTTCGGTGAAGTAGATGAATTTTTTGAAGGACAAAAATTAGCAGGAACGAATCAAGACAAAATATAGGACAACAAGTCCTGCATCTATTAGAAGTATTAAATCTGTCATAAAAAATTTTTTCCGACAAATAAAACTTCAAACCCAGATAGCTTCACTGAAGAATTTTATCCACATTTCAGTATGAAATAATACAAATACTACACAAATTCTTTCTTAAAACTGAGCAGGGAAAACATTTACCCAATTTATTCTCTAAACCCAACATTACAATAATATCACGACCAAAAAGTCGTAAAAAAAGAAAACTACAGAAAGATATCCTTCGTTAAATGGACAGAAGTACTTAATAAAGTATTAGCAAATGCTATACAGTAAATACGTATCTACACATGTACAAAGAAATGTAAATCATCATGCCAAGTTTGGACTTGTCTGAGCAATGCCAAGTGTGGTTTTTAACATTCATCAATCAGTTAGTATAACTCACCACATTACCCAAGTGAAGGAAAAAACACACTTTTCTTATGGAAGGAACATAAAATAATTTCACAAGTTTCCACATCTATTCTTGATAAAACTCTCAGGTAACTATGAATAGAAGGGATCTTTCTCACAGTGGTAAAGGGTAGAAGAGGCAAGTGAACAGCAAATGAACTGACAAAAACCTCCATCTGACATTGTACTTAATTGTAAAAGGACGAAGTCAAGAACCCTCTCACCTCTTCTATTTAACCTTGTACCCAAAGTCCTAGCCTGTCCATTGAGGCAAGAAAGAGAAATACAAGATACACAGGTGGGAAATCAAGAAGAGAATCATCTGTACTCTGGGGATACCTTATCGCTAGACTAGAGGTGGGCCCCCGCGGTCCTGGCCGGGCCCCCATCCCAACCTTTTGTGCCAATAGGAAGAACACAGGAAGAACACAGGCTGGAGGCCTTCAGAGATTTCTCAGGACCACTCAGGTGGAGGAGTAGGGGTGAGGGAGAGCCCAGGTCCCCGCTCGAAATTACAGGTGTGGCCACCTGTCCATCCCACAGTCTCTGTGCCGTGGCCTAGGGATCCTGGTGAGAAGGCGGGGACCACGCTGCCCGCTGCTCGGGGATCCGCACGTGGCGGGCCTGCAGAGGGGCCTGGGCCAGGCACAGTGCCTACAGGGGCACACCTGTGTACACACGGACACACACATACACACGCGCATCTTCACAGAGCCAGGCTGTTCTGACCACGTATACGGTTTACACTGAAAATATCAAAACCTTTTTCAGCGCATTGGGCACCAGCTGAGAGCAAGTTCAAGGCTACAGGATGCTGTGATCCTGCCCACGGGGAGCCCTCATCGCACGTGCCCGCTGGGTGGACGGTGCAGCCGGCAGGTCCCACGCTGTACACACGTTTGCTGAACTCACACGCACACTCAGCTCCAAACTGTTGACGTTCTAGAACAGGCCTCACTCTCCCCCAGAGCAGAGGCCTCCCCTCCATCTCCTTCCTTCACCCGAGGCCACCCTCCAGGAGCTTCTGGCCGGCCGGGTGCAGGCCCGGGGTGCCCCGCGAACGCCGCTGTCTCTCCCGCCCCCTCCTGGCCCCAGGTTCCTGCTTCTGCGGGGCTGCGTCATCGGTGATGCCCGGGTGGCCCTCACGGAATCTGGCGCTGTGTCCAGCGCAGCTGCCAGCGGTGCCTTCGGAGACAGGGGACGAGGCTGAGGAGGACTGTCCAGCAGGGGAGGGACGGCTCGCTGGGACCCCCAGGCCACTCCTGACACAGACCCTTCTTCATCTCTCCCCTCTCTCTCGGCCTCCCCAGGGTCTCAAAACCCAGCCTCAGCCCTCGGTTACTCCCGGGGGTCCATTTCCAAAAGAGTCAGCTCTGAGCCACGAGTGTACAAGCCCGGTCTTCCTGTGGGAACAGCCCAGCGACAACACACCCAGCCACCTTCCTTGCTCCAGGCCCACCCGCAGATTTTTGGAACGAATCACACGGCACGCTTATGAAACGCCCTCTCCCCTCTGCCACGGCTCTCGGCTAACCTGACTAGAAGGGGATTCCAGGCCCATTCACGCCTGGTGTGAGCTCAACACGCCTGCAGAGGGGCAGGTCGGGGGCTCCTGGGGGTTCAGGGGAGAGGCAGGGTGCAGACCCAATCCCCTGGGCGTCTCCAAAGTGGGGCTTCTGTGAATAAAACATAGTTGAGTGACGCTCGGAGAAAGGCCCCCCAGACCCTCCATCTAAAAACAGACACGTCTGGGCTTCCCTGGTGGCACAGTGGTTGAGAGTCCGCCTGCCGATGCAGGGGAGGCGGGTTTGAGCCCCGGTCTGGGAGGATCCCACATGCCGCGGAGCGGCTGGGCCCGTGAGCCAGTCGCTGGGCCTGCGCGTCCGGAGCCTGTGCTCCGCAACGGGAGAGGCCACAACAGTGAGAGGCCCGCGTACCGCAAAAAAAAAAAAAAAAAAAAACAGACACGTCTGTGCTCAGAGCTGCCAGGGCCTCACCGGCAGGGGTGAGGGGCTCTGGGGGCTCGGAGAAATCTGTGCTCCGTGTCCACGGCTGCAGAGTAATTGAACCTGGCAAACGAGCACCAGGCGCTCGCCTCCATGGACCTTCCACCAGAATGATGGTAGCGACAGGATGACACGCAAAGACGGGCGACCAGTCGCTGCCTGAAGCACGCTGGATGCCACCACACACCACCTCGCAGGGAAGCCTCCCCACGGTCCCAAGCGTATACAAAGTAATCTCTGGGGGCTTCCCTGGTGGCGCAGTGGTTGCGCGTCCGCCTGCCGATGCAGGGGAACCGGGTTCG
>NC_041229.1:146552-152681 GCF_002837175.3 Physeter macrocephalus
CGCGTCCGGAGGCTGTGCTCCGCAAAGGGAGAGGCCACAGCAGAGGGAGGCCCGCATACCACAAAAAAAAAAAAAAAAAAGTAATCTCTGTTTTACAAAAAGAATGAAGGCTCAGAGCCTTCCAGCAATGGGCCTGAGGTCACAGCACGTCGGGTATAAAGGCAGATTTCGCTAAACCCGGGGATCAGGCATGTGGTTACTCGTTACAGAAAAATGATAACTTACATAAATGTTCATTTCCTTGTGTTGGTTCTCCTGCTATTTTCTCCCCCTCACTCCTCATTTCAGGCAGGGAATGTGACACTTTCCAGCTTCCCTTTCCATGACTCAGAGGCAGCCGTCCGAGGAGAGATGTGTGTTCACAGGCGTCGGGACCAAACGTCTGCTTCCCTAGAAATACAACAATTACAGTGAAGCATTGGGGTGCACGAGCTGGGAGAGCACATGGTCACCTTCCGTGCTGGGCCAAGAACAAGGAAGCGACAGTTACATTCACGTCCTCTAAGAGGATGTGGGGATGTCAGGTGAAGCGCTGCTCCTGTGGCCACAGAGGACATTTTCTATTCCGCCTCCATCTCCTGCAACCCCGGGAAGTGACCCCCACCCCGCATTTAGGGCAATGTAACCGTGGGTCACCCTGAAATGCTGAGGCCCCTCTGGTTCTGGTTCTCTGGGAGCCGCGGGGCTGAGCTGGGGAGGACCCCCTGCCTCGGAAGGGCCTGGACCACCAGATCCCAGCGTGGCCAGGGGCTCCTGGGGGCTGCAGCCCTGCAGGCGCCTGTGTGACCTTCAAGTCAAGTCTCCGCTGAGCAAGGTCGCTGAGGGCAGCACAGGGAGGTTCTCAAACTAGATGAAATGAGACAATAGAAATCATGTGTGTGGTCTCTGCCCCGAGCCTGGTACAGGCTCCCAAGCTCCTTGGGATTTCCTGGGTGACAGGAGCGTCTTTTGTTCTAATGAAGGGACTCTGGGTGGCTCCTGGTCACCAGAAAGACCGCGCCGTTTTCAGGAGCGTGGAATTTTCAGCTCCCCCGATCCTCCAGATCAGAGAGGCAGTGGCTGGGAACGGACTTAACAGTGGATCACCCCTACGCGAGGACGCCCCATAAACCCCCGGGTCGGGGCTGCTCGGATGGGGAAAGAAAGCCCACGCCTGGTGCAGAGCTGGGAGAGGGGGGCGTCCTGCGGGGGCGAAGCAGAAACTCGGGAGGGAGAGTGAGCTGCTGACTCGGGTGACGCGGGGCTCAGGGTAGAATCGCTTCCTAGTTGTCACTGTTCCCTCTGGGGCTTCAGTGACAGAGCAGAGGGGAGACGCCGGGTCCCCAGGCCCTGGAACCCACCCCCACCCCCCGGCGAGAGGCCCTTCTCCCCCTCACTGAGACATGGGGATGCCAGGACCCGGAGCCCCTGAACTCGGACTGGAGGCTCCTTCTCAAGAGAATGCCCCCCCTCCCCGGACGTCCCTGACATGCAGGTGGACCCCGTGGACCTGGACCATCTGACCTTCAGCACACGAGGTGCAGAGTCACAGGTCCATTTGCATACCAGGAAGCCAGAAACAGGAGGGCCAGCCCAGCTGGGGCCACAGTCTCTGACCCCCGACTCGAGACTGGGGCTCTTTCTACCGCTGATCCCTGGACTGCTTGTTGGGAGCCTGGAGAGATGAAGGCACTGGGCGCCTCGCCCCACCTTCCTGGCTCCCGCTCTGGGCCTCCTTCCTGGACAGACAGCCTCGCAGGCCCGATGCTGGCTGCTCCCAGGGGCGGGTGCTGCGTGTCAGGCAGTGAGCGAAGCTTCCAGCAGCCGGGGCTCCGACCCTCTTCCCTACAGCCAGACCCCGGCTCCCTGGAGGTACCAGGCTTCCTTACTTCCCCGAGAGCAGTGAGGAAAGGCAGGTGAACAGTAACCCCAGACCAAGTCACAGCCCAGCGACCTCTCCCCAACTCTGTTCTCCCGGTCTCAAGGGCCGTTTGCACTAAGGACACTAAGAGTAACCTCTCAGACAAGCACACTTCAGCTGCCCCGCGACAAAAAGTGCCATCCTGCACATTTGATCTCATTAGCAAAAGTCAAATGCACCAAAAGCATTAAAAGTATGATATTAGGCCCAATTATCATGTCACAGCAATTGGGGGAAGTTGTCAAGGGTTAATTTATTCATTAGCTCAGGGAGGATTTCAGCGGCTCCCTCACTATGTGTTGTTATACGAGATTTGTTACTTCTCCTCTTGTGGATTAAAAAACCTTGTTTCAGGTTTTCATTTGTCTGCAGTGCAGCAGCTGGAGTGCTGGCGAGGCTGGGTCCACCTCCTCCCTGGACTCTGTGTCGGGGACCAGCCAGGCTGTGGCTGAGCTGTGGGTGACGGGTGATGGGGTGAGGAAGGCTGGCACCTGCTCGGCTGCTGTGTGCCCACAGGTGTCATGGGTCCTTGGGGGGACTCTCAGCAGGCCCAGCGCACCCCCCAGGCTCACGGCTTTCACTGCCAGCCCTGAGGGGTGGGGTTCCACGGGGCTCAGGACATCTCAGAAGCACACAGCCGGCTCTGCAAGCAGCTGGCGCCGGCCATAGCTTCAGGCCGGTCTCTGCCCGGACAGAATGGTCATCCCAGGAGAGTGTGTTGGGCAAGTGAATGGAAATCTTCCTGACAAGCCCTTCACTGCAGGGAGGGGCTTCGCTGCCCCAGCTGTGCCCAGGTGGGGGTCTGGGTCTCCGAGGGTGGGCGCAGGGCCCCCTTCAGAGAGAGGCTTGGCCTGGAGCCCCTGCCCGTCCCTCACTGGACCCCGTTGCCCAGCCAGTGGACACCCATGAAATTGAGGTGAGGGGGTCAGGTGTTATTAGCCCCCCATTTCAGAGGAGAAAACCAGTGAAGAGACGGGAAGGCGTTGGTTGTTACAGAAGCCGGAACCCAGGGGTCCTAGAACCCGAGGCCCTCTATACCACACCCGAGACCAGAGCCTGGGTGACCAGCCGGGCCTGGGTCACACCTGGCCTGGAGCCAAAGGGCCCCTTGAGGACTCGGGGATAATGGGGAGAAACAGCTGTACAGCCCAAGGCTTTTTCACCCACGCCTTGCTGGTCAGTGACAACATACATCAAACTTCCCCTCCCTACGAGTCCATCAGACACAGCAAAGCCCATTTTACAGCAGACACTGAGCAGGGTGTGACCTTCTGTGGAAGGTGGCACTCGTGATGAAGAGCCACCAAAAGTCAGGCTTGGCAGGAGTCCTAGAGCAGCTGGCACGGGGAGATTTTGTGTGGACTTGCTTGGGATGTGAATCTCTCTGACAATCGTGAGCTGTGCCTGTTTCCTAAATCTCTGTCTGTTGGGAGACAAGGAAGCTCTAGCCTTGTCCTCACGCAGGGGACAAGTGGCCTCGGGGTGAGGTGAGCTCCAAAGGCCGCTGTTTAAAGGGCCGGCCACGGTTCTGTCCCTGCAGCCTCGGATCTGGGCCACACAGCCACTCTGGGGCCCCTGCTCCCCTGCTTCCTGGCACCGCTGGTCTGAGCAGGTGCAGCACATGGTCGGGGGCGGGGGCTTCTAGGTCTTCACCGCACGGCCCCAGGCTTAATCCTTGGATCCTTATAGAGACCCAGCTAATTCGAAATACGGTGACATTGGGAAAGAGCAGGGGAGGTGGCCTCCTTGTCCAGGTTCGCAAATCAGCTCCCTGTTACCCTCTTGGGCCTGCGGTTACTGTCCGGGGCTGTCACCTGCCGCTTTGCTGGCACAGACCCAGCCTCTCCTGCCTCCAGGGAGCTTCTCCCTGATGCCAAACTCCCTGAGCCTTTGGTGGGTCCGGGGAACCCTTGACGCCTTCCCCCTGCACCATGCGTCTCACCGATCTGCTTGCTCACCTTTTCTGCCTGGGGCTTCAGGAGCCCTGGTCTTGCTTCCCAAGACTGTGTCACCTAGAAAAGAAGAGAACCAAAAGAATGGCAAATAAATGTCACAGTTCATGGTAGGAAGTCGGCGGGGTGGGCAGGGGGGTAGGTGTTAGCCTTTTTTTTTTTCTCTCCCTCACAAATAACCTTGTCTTTACACAATGGCTTCTATCCATTTTGGGGGTTACTAACCTAACACTTAGTATGTGAGGTAGATCCTTTCTCCAGAAAACCAAAACCGAAAACATATTCACAAGAAGAATATTTTCCACACACTGTAAGCCTCCTTCATTAACCCATTCCGGGGGTGGGGCAGGGAGAAGAGACCTCCTCCGTGGGAAACTCCCAGCTCCGTCCGCCCTCCGCCACACCCTCAACCCGTCACCACCCCGGCCAGGGACGCTCTCTCAGATCTGCTCACCCTCCGGCCCAATCGCCTAAGCTTCGAGTGGAAATTGCCAAGGGCACAAATCCCTCTCAAACGGCTAAAACTAAAATATCAAAGATGGTTGGGAGCTTAGACGGCAGAGTTGGGGCAGTGCCTGGAAACGGCCTGGGTGGGAGGGGCCAGCTCTTCCTGCAGCACCATTTCCGATGTTCCGACTCTAAAGTGAGCCTCGTTCCCTCCACCCCAGCCCCTCCCTCTCTAGTATTTCGTCAATGCATTCTTATTTACCTTCCCTTTCCATTTAGAGCACGTTCTGATTCTTTCCACCCAGCACCTGAAGTTAGGGTTTCTGCATCTGGGGCGTTGGGTGCACAGCGTTTCAAGGGAAGTGGGGCCGCAGCCCGCTTGGTTCTGCTGAGCGACCCAGAGCCGTCCTCAGCGACGGCATGTCCCGAAGCAGGATGATAACCTGTAACCAGGCAGAGGTCGCCCACCTTCAGGGACACACGCTGCCTAAACGTGGGGAAAGTGAAGCAGATTCAGGGTTTGCAGACTCTTAGAGCATTTCCATGGTTCTCATAATCCAAAAAGAACTCGTCTTAGAGTCGAAACGTCTCTGCTCTGCCACTTCCTGTGTCTTTGAGCCGATCATTTAGTCATCGCGCTTGAATCCGTTTCCTCCTGTCTAAAAGGGGCTTATGTGGTCGTCGTCAGGCTCCGCTGAGATGACAAAAAGTGGAAGCAATCTGAATCCCTGTAACAGCCTATTTGCACAGTAGTATTACTGTCATAGAACGATAATAGCCCCACTATGATGATCCCCAAACACGGGGCCCTTGTCGTCTGTTGCTTCTCAGGGCTCGGGGTGCAGGTGGGAAGGAGCCGGGAAGAGCCCCCATTAGGTCACAGTCGGGGAGCACCGGTGAGAGGTGGGAGATACGGGGGTAAAGAGTTAAATATGATAATTTCCCCTAGTGACGTGTGCTACAAACAAACAGCACAGAAATGGGACAGCCAGCGCCTGGGCTGGGTGACCTGAGTCCCAGCTGGTGTCTGGTGCTGCGACAGCTGAGCTGAGATCCAACAGTCAGAGGCCCCAGCCACCAGACGTGAAGGAATCAAGTTCCAGAAAGAGAGCTGCATGAGTGTAGGATGGCCCACGGCTGGTGTGACAGGAACGTAGAGGGGGCCGGGGGTCGACCAAGGCCCAATTCCAGGGGCCTCAAGGACCACGAGAGGATTTTGAGTCTATGACATCGAAACGCAACATGAAGCTTTCTACGGGACAGTGAAGGAGTCTGAGAACGTGTTAAAAATTCACACAAATTTAGGAAAAGATTGTTCCTTAATCGCGGTTACAAGTAGCCCCTGGAACCAGTTGTAAACACGTTCAATCTATCAACACAGGTTAGGCTTTGAGAGACATACCCTCTCTCGGACAACCACTCAACTCTCCTGAGTGCTACAGCATGAAAGCAGCTGCAGACAGTACATAACAACGGGCTGACTCCGTCCTTATAGCATATCAGTTACCACCTCGGGGCAGGTGGGGCGGGTCCTGAGGGCAGTACTCTTTCAAAATTCAACTTTAGGTTGTTTCCCTCCTGGAAAAACTTCTGGCTCCGTTATAAAGTTGCACCACATAATCTTTACTCTTGTGCTTTGTTGGTAGATGGCGAACAAAAAAAAAAAATAAAAATGTGAACCACAGACTTAATGTAACAATGGCTATTACAGAAAAGTTTTGAAATATCAAAATCAATAAATTTGGGCTTCCCTGGTGGTGCAGTGGTTGAGAATCTGCCTGCTAATGCCGGGGACACGGGTTCGAGCCCTGGTCTGGGAGGATCCCACAT
>NC_041229.1:153219-154192 GCF_002837175.3 Physeter macrocephalus
GCGACAGTGAGAGGCCCGCGCGCTGCGATGAAGAGTGGCCCCCGCTTGCCACAACTAGAGAAAGCCCTCGCACAGAAACGAAGACCCAACACAGCAAAAATAAATAAATTAATTAATAAACTCCTACCCCCATCTTCTTTAAAAAAAATCAATAAATTTATATGTTTACCAGTATTTCAAAAAAATTGGAATCAAAACACCACATATTCAATAGCTTCTTAATCGGTGTGCTGAGGTCTCCAAATTCTAACTCTAGGACACCCCATCTCAAAGACAGCCTCTTCAATAAGTGGTGCTGGGAAAACTGGACAGGTACATGTAAAAGTATGAAATTAGAACACTCCCTAACACCATACACAAAAATAAACTCAAAATGGGTTAAAGACCTACATGTAAGGCCAGACACTATAAAACTCTTAGAGGAAAACATAGGCAGAACACTCTATGACATAAATCACAGCAAGATCCTTTTTGACCCATCTCCTAGAGAAATGGAAATAAAAACAAAAATAAACAAATGGGACCTCAAAAAGACAGCCCTCAGAATGGGAGAAAATATTTGCAAATGAAGCAACTGACAAAGGATTAATCTCCAAAATGTATAAGCAGCTCATGCAGCTCAATAACAAAAAAACAAACAACCCAGTCCAAACATGGGCAGAAGACCTAAACAGATATTTCTCCAAAGAAGATACCCAGATTGCCAACAAACACATGAAAGGATGCTCAACATCACTAATCATTAGAGAAATGCAAATCAAAACTACAATGAGGTATCTCCTCAACCAAGTCAGAATGGCCATCATCAAAAAATCTAGAAACAATAAATGCTGAGAGGGTGTGGAGAAAAGGGAACACTCTTGCACTGCTGGTGGGAATGTAAATTGATACAGCCACTATGGAGAACAGTATGGAGGTTCCTTAAAAAACTACAACTAGAACTACCATACGACCCAGCAATCCCACTACTGGG
>NC_041229.1:154237-186750 GCF_002837175.3 Physeter macrocephalus
ATTACTTAGCCATAAAAAGAAATGAAACTGAGTTATTTGTAGTGAGGTGGATGGACCTGGAGTCTGTCATACAGAGTGAAGTAAGTCAGAAGGGGAAAAACAAATACTGTACGCTCACACATATATATGGAATATAAGAAAAAAAAATGTCATGAAGAGACTATGGGTAGGATGGGAATAAAACACAGACCTACTAGAGTATGGACTCGAGGATATGGGGAGGGGGAAGGGTAAGCTGTGACGAAGTGAGAGTGTGACATGGACATATACACACTACCAAACGTAAAATAGATAGCTAGTGGGAAGCAGCCACATAGCACAGGGAGATCAGCTTGGTGCTTTGTGACCACCTAGAGGAGTGGGATAGGGAGGGTGGAAATACCGTATGCTAACACATATATATGGAATCTAAGAAAAAAAATGTCATGAAGAGACTATGGGTAGGATGGGAATAAAACACAGACCTACTAGAGTATGGACTCGAGGATATGGGGAGGGGGAAGGGTAAGCTGTGACGAAGTGAGAGTGTGACATGGACATATACACACTACCAAACGTAAAATAGATAGCTAGTGGGAAGCAGCCACATAGCACAGGGAGATCAGCTTGGTGCTTTGTGACCACCTAGAGGGGTGGGATAGGGAGGGTGGGAGGGAGGGACACGCAAGAGGGAGGGGATATGGGGATATATGTATATGTATAAGTGATTCACTTTGTTGTAAAGCAGAAACTAACACACCATTGTAAAACAGTTATACTCCAATAAAGATGTTAATAAATAAATAAATTTAAAAAAAAAAAAGATGCTGTGCCCTAAGCAGCCATCACCACTTCTGTCTTTCTATAAAATACCAAATTTCTTTAGATTTTTGTTCTAGACTATAGTTCAATTGTCAGTCCATCAAATGGGGAAGACAGAAGAGACAAGATTTAAATAAACCATATGTGTAAAATTTCATTTTTAGCCCAGCAAAACACATTTTTAACTGCTGAACTACAGAATCCATTTATGTTGTTTGAAGCCATTATGTTTGTGGTAATTTGTTAGAGCAGACGTTGAAATGAATACAACTACATAAGGCAATTTCAGAAAGCTTTCTTTTAAGGGCAGAATAAACAAAGATTCAAATTTGTAACTAAATAAAGATGTATTCTTCAGAAAACGTTCAAAAAGCATTCTGGAATAGACGTCTCATTGGAGATGAAGTCTTATCCTCTTTTTTATAAATGGGCTCAAATCGGAATTAGATTATTTAGTTACCAAATAAATTCAAATATGAAATTTCAAATTCAGAAAATATCCAATATATAACTAGACATTCCCAGGTGGCCTTAAAGAGTAAACAAGTTAGAAAAACAACTCCAGTCTCTCTCAGTAAAACAACCAAAGGGCTTATGTTCCCCAAGATTCAGGAGCTGATGGAAAAGGACACAGGCAGGTGTTACATTATAAGCAGAAAAAAATCGTCTCACTTTGTCTAACAGACAGACAACGACCCAGAATGTGTCCATTGACGCTGCCCCAGGGAGATATCTGCAGCCTGCAATCCCTTTACTTCCTCTAAACGGCAAACAGGACTGTCTGTGATCACAGGCAGACATTAATACAGCGCCAGCTGCATGCACCTTTAACCCCATGACTGCAGAACATCCAACCCTTCAGATTAAAGTTGTGTGGAAAGCAAAAGGAAATGTGAATTGACTTGTAAAAAATTTAAAAATGCAAAAAGGGAAAAATATTGTTCTGCCAAATGGTTAAAAAAAAAAAGATAAAAGAAAACTTTGAGGTGTGAACTGTAAAAAGCTTGAGAAAGGAACATCACCAAGCCCCGAGCTCTCATTCCCCCCAAACCAATATAAAAAAAAAAATCCCTAGGAATTGACTGAACTGGCTTTGTAGGAGTTCTGGGCCATGATCAATAGCAAGCAAGTACCCGATCAAGGAAAAGACCCAGGTGAAACGGCAGGAAGGCCCAAGGGGTTCTCGCTGGCATGCACCCCTTGCTTTGGAGCACGGTCCTGCTTTGGGGAAGCAGGCAAACCAGGTTGCCGTTCCCTCTCTAACTGGAGGGAGCAGAACAGAGCTGATCCGCAAAGTTTTGACCTGACTGGAGGCGTCCTGAGACAGGAAAGCTGCAGGGGGACCTCAGACCAGCAGACGCCACACCGGGAACAGGAAAGCACGGGTGGAGACATTCACAGACCACCTAAGGTTTTGCAGAGAAGTTAGAGCCACGGGAATAAGAGAAACAGGAAAGCCACATGCGGTCCCAGGCAGGACACGTGCCCAGAGAAGACCTGAGGAAACCTGAAGCTTCCACCTTGGGCTGGTCGCCAGCCTCAGAGTACCTCTAGATCATCAGCGGACAGACTGCCCCCAGCACAGAGCCACAGAGAGGAGGCTGCTTTTCCAGATGCCCAGTTTTCAACAAAAGATCACAAGGTATCCCAATAGATCCCAAGTACTCTAGAATAAATTAAGTCAATGAGGCAGAAGACTTGTACACTGAAAACTACCATATTGTTGAAAGAAATTAAAGAAGACATAAATAAAGGGAGAAAAAACCATGCTGTTTTCATGAATTGGAAGATGTTAAGATGTCAATACTATCCAAAGTGATCTATAGATTTCTATACAATCCCTCTCTAAATCCCAATATCATTTTTTTTTGCTGAAATAGAAAAACCCATCCTGAAATTCTTATGGACTGTCATGTACCCAAAAAAGCCAATATAATCTTTTTTAAAAAGTTAGAGAACTTGCTCTTCCTGATTTCACATTTACTACAAAGCTACAGTAACCAAACCCAAAAGACAGACATATAGACCAACTGAATAGCGTAGAGAGCCTAGAAATAAAGCCTCACATATACGGCCAAATGATTTTCGAGAAGGGTGCCAAGACCATTTAATGGGAATAGAACAGATTTTCCAACAAATAGTGCTGGGAAAACTGTATAGCCACACACAGAAGATTGAAGTTGGACCCTCACCGTGCAAAAATTAACCAGTTGCAGAAATTAACTCATTGTGCAAAAATTAACCAGTTGCAAAAATTAACTCAAAATGGATCAAAGACCTAAACATAAGAGCTAAAACTATAAAACGCTTAGAAGAAAACAGGGGAAACATGTCATGGCATTGGATTGGGCAGTGATCTGTCAGATATGAAACCAAAAGCACTGGCAGCAAAAGAAAAATAGCCAAATTGGACTTTATCAAAGTTAAAAACTTTTGTGCATCAAAGGACAAGAAAGTGAAAACCCAGCCTACAGAAGGGGGAAAATAATTGTAAATCATCTGTCTGATAAGTGATTAACGTCCAGAATATATAAACAACTCAACAAGAACAACCACAAAAACAAAACACCAACAAGAAAATCCAAAAGTAAGCAGAGGCCCACTCTGGAGAACAGGGGCTGGAGGCAGTGGTGTGGCCTCCAGGCTCGGCCGCCTTCCCAGGAGACCTGAGTCCCCCACTCCGTGGCCACCTCTTCCCGGCTGCTCACGCTGTTCACAGCCCTAAATCCGGCCTGCGAGGAGGACCCACACCTGAGGGACCTGGGGGCGGTGGGCAGCTAGAGCCTCCGTTTACGTCCCAGGCACACACAGACCTGCACACACAAGTGTGTGTTCACACCTGTGCACGTGTGATGTGAACAGTAGCAGTACACACCTGCACGCGGGCCCAGCACACAGGTGTGCACGCGTGCACACACACACCTTGGTGCCTCCACAGGCTCCTGGGCTCCCCTGGCTTTGCCCCTGGGCCATCCAACCCTGTTGTATCCGAGTCTCGTCAGCCCTGGCTGGAAGCCTCTTGTCCCGGCCTCATGGGAGAGGTGAGGGCTTATCTCGCTGCCTGGCACGGTCCAGAGGAGCTTCCTGGTGGGCGTCCACCCCTTACGCCCCCTACCCAGGTCTCCCAGCTCCGAAGGCTGCTCGTGACCCGTCTGAAGCCCCGGAGGAGTGAGAGCCTCACCCGCCTCTGCTTTAACTGTACCGTTCAAGGACCTCCCTGGACCCCTCAGAAGACAGATCACTTTATAAATTCTTAAAAAGTACATGTGGAAATATCAGAGTGATCATTACAACATTATTCAGTCAGTTAAGAGTGCTTGGAGAAAAAATAACACGAAATAAATCTTCATCGTAAGAGCATCTTTCATTCCTAGCAAGTGATTATCTGTCCCTGAATCATCAATTTTATTTTGTTGTGTGGCTAAGATTAATTTTTCTAATTAACGGCCACGCGTGGAGCTAAGCAAACTAGCCTCCTTCTGTAGAAACGGGGCTTTCGGTCCTGCTCTGTGTAATAATGCCATGTGGGCTGGACGGGCAGCCCCCAGGAGGGACGAGTCTCCTCTCAGACAGGTGTGGCCACAGCACAGGCAGCCTGTGGAGCCCCCCGGGGGCGACGCTGTCCTGTCGGAGGGGCTGCAGCTGAGGCCCCAAGCGCCGCAGGGGCTTCCGCAGGGGCTGCCTGGGGAGCCGGAGCCGTGGGGAGGGGTCGACAGTAGGGGCGTGGGCGCCTCCCTAGACACAGCTGACCGTCAGCCAGCGGTCACCGCAGACCTCACAGGGGGACAGGAGGCCCATCAAGACCCCATCCAAGGGCTCTCACAGCCAGGACTACTCCCAGGAACCAGCCCCCCAATGGGAAGCGTTAAAAGGAAAAATACACAGACACACACTGCTGTGTTTTCTTGGCTATCATTAAATGGCTCTGGGCAAATCCCAGGACTTACAAAATAAACACATTTTTCCTCTCAACGGCTTTGGGTGAAAATCCAGTCCATCAGGGCAGCCGTGTAAGAGCTGCTGGGACACCCATCTGGGCAGTCCCCCTGCCCTCGGCTGTCCCAAGGCCTCCACGGCAGGGCCAGGGCTGCGGGAGGAGGGGAGGCCTGGTCCTGGTTCTGGTTCTGAGCAGAGCGCCAAGCGGGGCCTCCCTGCCAGGCCGGCGCACACCCGGGCCCGGGGCCCCAGTCCCTCATCCCAGACCCCCCACTTCTGTGCCGGGGGCCCTGGGTCATGGAACCGGGAACCGGAACACACAGACTGTCGTCCCCCAGAACAGAACTGGTGGGCATCCTGTGATCCTCCTGGGCGTGTCTGCTTCCTTGAAAGGCCGTCGTCACCCGTCACCTGACCTGGCTCTTCCCTTTTTACTCTCTTCCCACAAAGCTTGACTCGGTTGGACTCAACTGTCTGAATGCACGTTGCAGCACAGACCTTGCAGCAGACTCCTGTCCTGAGCAAAAGTCTGGTTGGCGCCTCTGTTGACCCCCCCGATGCTGTGACCCGTGAGAGCCCCACCCAGATGGGAGCTAGAGGAGCAGGAGGGGCTCGGAGCACCTACAGCCGAGGCCTGGAACACAGTTCCAGGGGCCGCAGGGTCCGGAAGGAGGCGGGTCCATCTCCACCAGCCTCTCGGGATGAAGGGACCATCCTGGCTGTGAAGGCGGCCCTGGTCACCCAGAGGACTTCTTGTTTGGGGACCAGAAGCTCTGGGAACACAGGTGTTCTCCTCACAGAGGGAAGACGCCTCCGGGGAGGCCTGAACGCCTGCTACAGACCCTCACCTTGGATCCCGAGATGCTGGCTGCTCGCTCAGGCTGGACCAGGCCCCTGTGCCCAAGCCTGAGGCCTGGCGTCCTCCACAGACACGGGGGCTCAGGACGGGAGGGACTCGGGGCAGAGAGCACAGCTGCGTCCTCAGGGTCACCGGTTCCAAGATGACACCCAGGGGTCAGCGTGTGGAGTGACCAGTGGGGGTAGCAGGGGAGGCCAAGGCCATGAAAGAACCTTTATAATGTACGTTTCAGAGAGCAAGGAAGAGCCAGGCCACGCAGGGCGGGGAGCCCAGGCCCGAGTCCCCTTGGGCTTCTGCAAGAGAAACGAGGCCAGCCAGGGTGGATAGTCAGGGTTGGCTGGTTTGAATCATCCCAGCGGGCAGAGCAGAGCCCTGAGAAATGTAACCCGAGACGTCACCACCTCCACACACGCAGGCACACACATGCACTGCCCTTTATCCGAAAACTGGTATTTGAGGGACGAGCCTTAAATGAAGCCAGACTTGGCCAAAGGAGGGGGAGACTGTCCTCTGTCCCACCTGTGGCAGCTGGAGATGCTAAGACCCTGCTGAGTGAGGCAGGCAGGGAGGCTGCTAGGGGCTCAGAGCAGAGACGCAGGAAACACCTGGAGGGGATGAGGGGACAAGGAGACGAGAGGACGTCCTCACAGCAGAGCAGCCGGAGTCACAGGTCCCCTCAGAGCATCCTCTGCTCCCCACACACCTGGCTCACCTGGCTCATGGCCAGTGGGCTGAGCTTGCCCTCAGGCCTTGAGTCGTCCGCTGCTGGTGAGTGTGTGTGAGCGTGTGTGAGCGTGGATACACCCAGCTCCACATCTGAAACGCGACAAGGGACATAACAAGGGACATAGCGTTAGCTACATCACATCAGCTTCCTGGGCCAGCAGGAAAGCCACCAAGACCAGTGAAGGTGAGGGATCCCGAGCGGGGTGCACATGTGGAAGTGACCCCACGCCGGCTGTGACCTAGGGCCCAGTTCCTCCCCCTCATCTTCCCGTTTCGAGTTCCCTCCAGTCAGAGGATCACTGGGCCCCGAGAAGCTCCTCCCAGGACTTACATGAAGGAGTGGGTCTCGGGAAGGCAGCTGGAGTGACTCATGTTTTGCTGGGATTTCCCTGGTGTGAAGGGTACAGTAAAGGGAGAAAAAGCAGAGCCAAGCGGGGATTCTCTGCAGTGAAGGGGGGAGGCTGAGGGGAGGGGACACGGGAGACTGCTCGGTCTTTCTTGGCCTCCTGCTCACCTCCTCCAAGTCCTCAGAGTCTGGGAAAGAGGACGCCCTCGTCATCCACACCGAGAGCGGAAGGCACTCAAGTGCAGGCGCAGCTGCTAACGGCAAACTCAGAGCCGCGGACTCTCGGGCAGGCGCCGCCCAGGGAGCTGGGAGACTGGCTGAGGACCCGCGCGCGTGGACTCGAGGCCCCGGATCCACGGGCCGCCGGGTGTGACTCTGGGCCGATGACTCGGCCGCTCCGAGAACTGTATTTCTTAACAATGAACTCCGAGTAATGAAACGGGCCTTCTTCAATCCCTTTGTGATGTAGAGCAAAGGAAAAAAAAATGTGAAAGTGTTTAAGACACTGCAAGGAGTTATACCACTGTAGGATATTCTCCTTCTCTTCGCAGTCCCAGGCCCCAGAGCCTCCACATTTCAAAAGCCTTGGGAGTTTCCTTCTTCAACCTCCTTGAATCTGAGAGCAAAAAAAGAAATTCCAGTGATCTGTGGAGCCTGTGGGAGAGAGATTGAGAACATAATGGTGAGGTTTCAAGCACATGGGAGATGATCCGAAGTGCCCGGCAAGGGACAGGATCTTCAAGTCTTACGGTTGTGCGTGTTCGTTATTTTTTAAAATTTCACTTGGTATATAACTAGAGAAAAGTTTAAATTGCAACAACAAAAATATAGGTTAAAGAGATAACAAAAATCTCCTTATATAAGAGCAGAGTGAGGCCCTAGAGAAGATCACTGAGATAGTTTGGGAAGTTTCCAACTGGGAGATCATCTGTAAAAATAGAAAAAGGTGATTTTCCTGGAGTAGGAGGAGGGCTGCGTGAGCATTTACCGTCCACACTTACGCTCAGGATTCCAGAAGCAAAGGGAAAAACAGGCAGAAGAAGCGGAATGATTTCACTGTTTACGCAGTTTTAGTTTATTAAGATAAGTTCTCAACTTCGCCTCTGCAAAAGTACTTGCAGTGATTTATAGGTTAAAGGCGATTTCTAACTTGGACTTACATCGGAGCAAAAGATGCAAGAGTTGGGTCTTCCAAACGGATCCAAGACTTGGGCCTCCTCTCGGGGTGAAGAAGGGCCCGTCTGCTCCCCGCGGGCCTCATCCCGATGGGCTTGGTCCCCTCACAGCCGGGGCAGCGAGCCCTAGCCCAACGATCGCCACCCCTGCTACTGATCTTCCTTCTAGGACCTGAGTGCCAGGACGGGGACTCATGCTCAACTCATCCTTAGTTTCTATGGAAACCATGGGCTCTCTGGCAGATTCCCCGGCAGCTCTGGGGCCAAGCAGTCTCCACAGAATTGATCTTTCATGCCTTAGAACCTGCCCTGGGTGCAGAGAGGTCCCTGACGGTTTCCTGGGTGACCGCACCTTCCGCTCCGTAAACCAGGACACACAGGGCGCCCTGGCTCATCTGCAGCACCAGCTACAGAAGGGGGAGCATAGGATGCGCCTCCTCCAGCCAGAGATTTAGGTCACTTCACTGTTCCCTCCTGAAGGCGTCTTGTGGTCCTCACAGGGTGACAGCCACCTCAATGGGCAGAATGGCGGATAACCAGGATGGAAGATTCTGGTCCACCCGGCTGGGATGGAAGCTTTGAAATCTCCTGGAGAGTGTGTGCTGGGTCACAAGAAAGCCGGGTGCTCAGATCAGGGGATTAGAAGCGCCAGGTGGGGAAGGCACCCAGGTCACTGTGATCAGCATCACGGCAGGAACTGGAGGGAGGCCCCGGAAGTGGCTTTGGTTCCTGCGCCCTTGAGAGTGGTGACATTTTAGCTGAAATGGCACATACGGAAGTGATTTTTTTTTTTTTTCACATGCTGGGGTCCTGCCCTCACACAAGCAAAGCTGATGTGATACAAGGGACATTCTGGACCATGAAAAGCCTTCAGGTGCCACGCAGCCCATGCCTCTTCCAGGAAGAACTAGAAACACAGCCCAACATCCTGTGTTTTGTTTTGGTTTTTTTTTTTTTTTTTTTTTTTTTTTTGCGGTACGCGGGCCTCTCACCGTTGTGGCCTCTCCCGTGGCGGAGCACAGGCTCCGGACGCGCAGGCTCAGCGGCCACGGCTCATGGGCCCAGCCACTCCGCGGCATGTGGGATCCTCCCGGACCGGGGCACGAACCCACGTCCCCTGCATCGGCAGGCGGACTCTCAACCACTGCGCCACCAGGGAAGCCCTATCCTGTGTTTTTAAATCAGTTCAGTCAGGCAAATCCAGACCTGACCCACCTTCGATGGACATACAATCTTAATTTCAATACCATTTCCAATGATCTAGTCCAGTGGTTTTCACACTTGGATGCAGCAAAATCACCTATGGATTTTTTTAAACAGTCTTGTGAATTACACCTCATACCTTCTGATTAGAATTTTCCAGGATAAGGCCTGGATATAAACACATAAATCTCCTCCAATGACCCTGAGGCCCAGCTGCGATGGAGAGCCACTGATCTCACCTGAACCTGTCCTCAGCAAAGCCCCGCGGGACTCCAGTGTGTCCTTGGTGGACTCAGATACCTGACATAATGGCTCTGATGTTGTCACGTGGACCTGTCCCCTCAGCTGCCCCACGGTGGGCAGTGCGGGCTTGGGGGTGTCTACAGGAGGTGGCTCAGCGGCCAGAAGGAGGGGCCTGAGGACCACAGGAAACACATGGAGAAGCACGTGCAATGATGCTGTCTTGTGGGCTATATTTTGCACTCTTCAACTCATTTCTTATTTTAAACGCACCCTTTCAAGGCAGTGTTGGATTGAGCTGATTTGACAAATGTAGCCAAAAAGCCCATTTGAGTTCAGGGTTACAGACTCGACAGGCAGGGGAAGATCCTGCGTTTAGAGCAAGGACACTGGCCCCCACCTGCAAGCACCATGCACGGTCATGGTCACCAGTTCGATCTGAGGTCAGACCTGGGGATGCAGGGGAAGGAGGAGGGGTTTCTTGTCCTCCAGCTTGAGCTTCACAAGGCAGGAGCCAGCATCCCCTCCACAGATGTGTTTGGAAAGCCGGTGGAGGCCTGGAGGGCACCGCGGAGTGAGCAGGCGCGGAGGATACCCCTCCTCCCACCCTCCATCCCCATGCTCACCTCTGAGCCGGGAAGGGGTCTTCTGGAGGGGACCCTGCGCTGTGTCCCCCAGGGCTGCTCCCACCTGTTCCCGGGAACCTTGCCTCTTCAATCCATGGAGGAGCATGTGCGGGGGTGGGTCCAGGTCCCGGTGCGCAGTCTCGGAGATGCGACCTTGGTGCAGACGTGATGTGCCCACTGCAGGGGGAACAGAGAGAGTGAGGCTCTGGGTGCGTTTCCTGCCTCTAGCCCCTCGGACAAGAAGGTGCCGTCCTGGACCCTGACTGCGTCTGGGTGACCCAGGGACCAAACTGCCCCCCTCGGGCCCGGGGGAGGGGTGAGCCTCCACACACTTCAGAGCCACAGAACCCCAGGCCGGCCCACGGCTGCCTACACCTCACCACCCCGTCCTCCCCACAGGGCCCCGGGGACCCGCCTCCACGGGGCGGGAGGTTGGAATGGAGGCGAGACAGAGGCGGGGGCAGCTGGCCTGGTGACAGCTGCAGAGAAGCAGCCCCACGGCACAGAGGAGGCGCCGCCCAGCACACGGGCCGAGGGTGACGCCTGGGCTCACACCGCTCACCTCGCGGGCCCCCCGACCTCCCAACCCGGCTGGAGGCGGGGACCCCAGCCCTGGGAGGGTGTGGACGCCTTCTGTGCTCAGCCACTGCCCGCACGGGCCCCGCCCCACACACCCCTCAGGACTTTAGCTGTGAGAACGCTTTGCAGTGAAAACTGCCATTTCTCCCAAAAGGTCTGGAAAGGTCTGGGCAGAGCCGAGTTAGTGAACAGCAACTTCATATCAATTCTGAGGCGGCTGGAAGGGCAAGAGAGAGAAGGGGGAGGAGGATTTGTTGAAAGTCTGAAGCTTTTCCTGAAACTACCACGCCCGCTGAGCGTCTCCCCAAGTCGCCCTCCGCCCCCCGGGGTTAACTGCTGTGTCCTTTGGCTCCAGGGCTCCGGCTGCAGACGCACGGCTTTTCTTAACCTGATTGCTGAGAACAGAGACTTCACCCATAGCCGAGCCTGAGACTCGGGGGCGCTGCGGGGCACCGTCTCCAGACCTACCGTCCTGCAGGCTCACTCACTCCCGGAGCCTGGCCCGCGACGGGACCACGTCACAGCAGCCAGCTCCCTCTCCACATCTCTTTTCTGCCGTATCCCTCACCCGGAGATCTTCCCCGGAGGAAGCGGCGGAAGCGCGGGCCCAGGCCCCGCCCACGGCGAGCCGGCAGGGGGCGGGGCCATCCCAGAGAGTTCTCGGGAGGCCGACGAAGCCAGGGCCCCGCGGCGGCCCCTGGTCAGGAAGGAGGCAGAGCTGGGAGCTGGCCCGCTCTTTCTCCTCCGCGCACACGAACTTCTCCGGCTTTAGCTGGTTTTCAGCCGCGACGTCTGCCCTGCGAGTCGCTGACAGGGAGGCCGGCTCGGCCCTGGATCAGGAGGACCACAAGGGCTCTGCCTCTCCCACTGCAACGTCCTCAGCTGTCAAGCCCCGTTAAGTTTTCATTTAATCGTCGCCGCTCTGTGCCGGAATTGTGTTTTATGAGCACACTGCCCCAAGTTGAAGGCTTGTACAACAGAGGCTTTAGAAATAAAAATAAAAGGATACTCAGATCCAGTGCTATTTTCACATGGGTAACGGGGTCACCGGCGGCCGTGTGCACCGCGCCCCTCATTCGCTCTGGAGGCTGAGCCGGGGCTGAGGGAGGACCCCCCCGCCCTGGGGGCTGCCGGAGAAAGCCGGGGAGCTGCCTTGGCGAGTCAGCTGAGCGCGCCGACCTTCCCGAGCGTGGTCAGCGTTTCTGAGCGGTCAGCGCAGCTCCTGAGGGGCTGGCCCTCGGTCCACTGCCTGCTCCCCATGCCTCGTTCCCACAAGAGGGGAAACTTAATGACCGGCATCTCGTACCACCCAGTGGGGACTCTTGTATTGGGGTGTCCTGATGGAGACATAGTTTTACAGACTGTTTCATAAGTAACTACTAAGAGCCAATTAGGTACAAAGAGACAAAGATGCCAAGAGGTGGATCAAGAGATCTAAGAGCTGGAAAGGGTGAAGCAGGAAGAGGACAGAGGGGGATAGGGGGACAGGGCCAGCGCCGGGGACACAGAACACCGGACAGAGGGCCCTGGGGTGTTGCGACCAGGTCCCGTGCCCCAGCTCCTACACAAGGTGGCCTCGGGGAGAGCAGCCCAGAGGGTCCTGATTCAGGGCAGATGCTCGTAAAAGTGGGTAGCTAGTTAACGGGTGAGTCAGCTTTGTCACCAGATGCTGAAGTCCCGAGACCTGTTTGAACAGCCAGGAGAGGGAGCAGGTCCCCTGCTGGAACTCAGCGACGAGGGGCCCTGTGGGGAGGGGCGGGGGCCCTGAGCAGCCAAGTCAGGGAGACCCAGCCACGCCAAGTTTGACTCACCGGCAGCAGCTCAGGAGGGAGACGGCATTTTCTCTGAAGCTTCCAGACCCCCGCCTTCTGTCTCATCTGCATCGCTGAGAGGGTTAAACGTGGGAAAACTCAGAGAAGACTGCTCGCCGCTTCTGGACGAGGAGGGGAATCAAGGGAACGTTGCTTCCAGTGGCGGAGGGGCCGCTGGGGTGCAGGGGCGGAGTCAGAGGTTAAAGCCAGGACGCTGAGGCCCAGGAGCAAGACGCGGGCCAGCCCGATTCCCCACAAGTCCTGGGTGCCTTCTGCCGCGGGACCCTCTCCTGCCTGCGTGTGCCCTGGGGAGGGTGGGGAGCGTGGAGGCCAAGGGCGGAAGGAGGGCGGGAGCTCAGCAAAGGAGCTGAAAGCAGTGCTCCTCTTCTGGGCTCTGCTTTCTGTCAAAAAGGGCGTTGTAATCTCTACAGATCCTCCAGAGAGCAGAGCAAAGACAGAACCCGAGACAGACAAGTCCGGGAACCATCTGGCGCCACTCATAATTATGGCAGTATATTTGCTGTACTGCTTATTCACATTTGCATGCAAGAACCATTTTATACACTTTTTTAAAGTGTTCGGGACAGTCTTGTCCACAGACCCTAAGCTCCACTCACTCCTCTTCCCAAACACACACACACACACACACACACACACACATACACAGAGACAGAAACACAAACAGACACACACTCACAGACACACACACACAGACACACACACAGACACACACGCAAAGAGATACACAGAGACAGACACACACACACAGACACACACACGCACAGAGATACATACACACACACCCTCCTGTGGGAGTTCAGAAAAAGGAGAGGTTGCTTCTCTGGAGTAGCAGGTGTTTGGTTGGGGCTGGAAGGTGGATTTTGATGCACAGACATGGGGATGAACAGGCCAGGGCTGAGGGTGGAGGAACGTGACACATGCTGCTCTATAGACGCTGATGGCAGTGACAGCACCATGAGTAATGGCTCTCAGATGCTGGGTGGGGTCCCCGCTTCTCCTGCAGGGGTGTCTCTGAACCTTCCCCTTTGCATTCTGTTCACTACAGGAGGCCTTTCCAGGAGCGGGTCCTGGAAGCAGGTGCACAGACGTGGGGTGGGAGTGGGAGATGCACAGACCGCGCAGCGCATGGATGGCAGGTGAGAGAAACACTCTTAACGACATTTCGTAGTTTCACGCCCCGATCTCCACCCTGCCCTAGTTGGTCACAGCCACTCCCAGTAACCAGGAGATGCTAAAGGTGATGCAGGAACCACTGGACTCCAGGCTCCAGGGATTCGGATGTTCCCCAGCACCCAGGCTGCCCCCCGTCTTCATGGCCGGCCTGGTGTGCCATATCCCTGAAGGCCAGACTCTGCCAGGACATCCCTCGGGTGAAGGAGCTTTATCAGAACAGCTGGTCCTCCCCGCTGATGCTTCAGGTCGGCCGGCCAGACGCCCGCTGCCTGAGAGGCAGAGCCGTTTCCATCCATCAGCTGCATCAGCCTCCCGGGCCCACCCCGGGCCTGGGGGCGAGGCTGCCGCTGAGGGGCTGCTTTCAATGCAGAGCCTGTGACTGCAGGGCGAGGGCGGGGGCGAGGGCGGCGGAGGCCCTGGGAGCAGTCGGGAGAAGGTGCCGGGGAACCGGGAGCAGAGCCCGCGGGTGTGATTTCAGGGTCAGTTTCCTCCCATGAGTAGGTTCTACCTCAGCGCCCTTAGGATAATATTGCTGCTCTTTCCGAGTCAGTGCCGCCTCGGCCTCGTTTGCCTCGTTCTGTGAGCGCCACCACTTCTGTGCTGAGAAATTGCTCGGTCACTGGAGGGCGTTTGGGGAGGAATCGGCGCGAAGCCGCTTGGCAGGGGCAGGTGGAAGCGCCTGGTTTCCTCCCGCACCTTCATGGGGCCCACCCCGCGCAGGGGGCGCTGTAGGACGCAGACGCGCTGCCAGCTCACCTCGGACGGATGTGTTGTGGGTGGTCAGCTTCAGATAAAGCAAGCGCAGTGTTCTCGGGCCTGCGGAGAGATGCGCAGAGGCCCACGGCTGCGGGCGGCTGCGCTGCGTACTCGGGAGACCCCCCAGAAAGCCACGGTTCCGAAGAAAGAGCTCAGGTTGGTGTCAGGTGTCAGAAAAATAAATGAGTTCAAATCCCACTTCTGAGGTGTGAAACTAATCCTGTTTCCTTAGTCTCAGAGTTGGGGGGGGGGAGTGATAATTTCTGTCCCCTTTGCAGAATTGTTGTAAGGATCAACTGAGGGAATGCAGGGCGTAGGGAATCGCAAATTCTAAAAAAAGAAATATTGGTTATCAGAGAGCAGATTAGTGCAGTGATTTTGAGCATAAATGTTGGGGGTAAGCTGTCTGGTTTGAATCCTAGGTCTACCGCTGGTTAGCTGTGTGATCTTGGGTGAGTTGCTTAACGTCTCTGTGCCTTGGTTTTCTAACATGTAAAATGCAGATTAATGGTACTAGTATAAAAGACTTCGTAAGGATAGGTGCATGAAACGTGTAGTGCCTGACTCATGCTGAGTGATTCCTGCGTGTTTGCCATCACTGTCCTATCATTTTTACCATCCTGGTCCAGGAGAGAGCACTTCACATGTCCCATCCTTGGGTAGTTTATAGTCCTAAAGCCTCCACGGATGTAGGGTCCTGCCACTTTCCTTCCTGGAGTGCTGGTGGCCCGAAGATGCTGCATTGGAAGGGACAGTAGTGACCACCTATTCTGTGCCAGGCTCTGTACTAGGTCTTAAATAGGGGTGTTAATCCCCACGGCAACCCTTTGAGGTCACATGTTATCAATTCCATTTCATAAATTGAGAAACTCTTCCCAAAGGATTAAAGTACCTTTCCAAACTGTTAGCAGAGCTGGCTCTGTAACACCCAGGGTCCAACTGGGAGAACAAACCACGTGAGTTATTTTACCAAAGAGAATTTAAAATGAGAATTTAGCTGAGCAGATGATGGCTGTCTTGAAATTGCAAAAAAAGAAGGAAAGAAAGAAAGAAAGAAAATGGCATTGCACTGAGAGGGGCTGCAGGAAGCTGCTTCCATCTCTAGGGCTGGGGGAACAGACAGAAGACATCGGGGTGATCAGAACCTAGACGCTCCATCAGAACCATGCCCACCCCCAAACGTACGTTGTCTGCAGCACTCTTGTGATGATGCACTTCGGGCGTTGATTTCCCCAGGAAGCTGCCTGGCCTGAGGGGGCCCGGGACACAGGTTGGGCAGAGGCCACGACAGCCTCCTCACCAGGCTCTCCCAGGCCCTTGTCACGTCTGGGGCCCCCCGGGTGAGGTTGCATTCCTCGAGCTCAGAGTTATTCACTGAAAGACTCCGTGTGGATCAGAGATCCTGGAAGGATTCGGGAGGCCCTCAAGGGGACCAAGGGCAGCAGGGAACCTAGATGCTGAAGACGAGGCCTCCAGGACACCAGGCACGCAGTGCTGTGGCTTCCGTAGGGAATGTCAGGAGGGGAGGCAGGGAGGGAGAGAGAGGACTACCAGAGGTGACGAGAGCCCACCTGTAACCATCCTGAGAGACTCTGAACACAGAAGTAGCTACTGGTAAAGGGAGAGGACTTCCGGATGCGTGTCGGCTGCCGGCAGGACCCGGCTGGAAAGTAGCAGGAGCTGCCGGGCAGGTGCTGACATCAGGGAGAAGTGTCACATCCTCCTGTTACCAGTTCCTTCCAGAGGCAGGTGGCCGAGGGTCTATAACCATCTACTCCCTGCCCTGCATCCCCTCTCTAACCTGCAGAAATGCTAGTGGCCTTTTCATCGAGGGCTCAGGGCAACCAAGAGACTCATAGTTTCCTGTTGGTGGGTGGCAGAGGCCGGGGGAGATGACTTCACGAGAGCTCTGGTTTGGTTTCAACCTTGAGCAGAGGCTTCAATCCGAGCAGCTCCCAACAACAAGATACTGTGGTTAAGGCTGCTTCCTCTGCATTCTTCCTGGACACACAGTTAGTCTCACTGATGACACTGGCCTGATCTTGCCCGTGAGTGACACCCGTTGATTTAAACATCCGCCCAGATTTCACTGCTGTGATGTGGGGCTGAATGATCTTCTCACATCCTGTAGTCTCCATCTTCGGAGTGTGATCCTCTCTCTCCCTCCCCAGCTCTGTGCATGGAGCCCCGGCCATCCTCACCCCCTGAGCTCCTGGCTGAATAGAAGCTCTGGGTCCAGATGGCTACTCATAATCATCCATGGAGCAGGAAAGCCCTTGCACTGCTGGGTCCCTACGTGTGGAGGGCTGGAGGGACAGGGGCAGGTGAGCCCTCACTGCCCAGGTTGGGACCTTTATGATGATACCCTCGCCAACCTCCTTCCTGCCCCATCTGTCCCTGGAATACAGCACCGAATATACACCGTCTACTCTCAGAAATCCCCAGCAGAGCCAAGATCCCTTGAAAAGCTTCTGGAGATGCAAGGATGGAGAGAGAAGGGGTTCTGGAGGAGTTGCATTCAAGATACTTTGTCTGGGTTTCTTACAAGTTCAAAGACACTTGACACCGTGCTCTGGATACCCCATGGGTAACAATGTGGGTAATGAGGGTTGAACACAGAGGGGTGAGCTTTTCAAGGCCCACAGAACTGTTGCTACTGCAGTCAGTGCAGCCCAGCTTCCAAAGGGTCAACTCAGGTTGGCTGCACAGGACGTGTCACCGTGGACAAATATATAGGAAGTTATATTAGGAAACTCGGTGGAAATAATTATTATTGTCAAAATCTAGGCCAGAGTTTCATCTTAGTCCTAGACTCCAAGCAAAATAGGCCCTGAACACTTACAGTGAGAGCAAAGAGGAAGCCAAATCTCAGCTCAAATATATATATATATATATATATATATATATATATATATATATATAATTCCAGGGACAGTCCTTTGAGGCGGGTATACCCACAGCTATTGGTAAGAGTATCAATACATTTCTATAATCTTTCCAGGAAAGAAATAGGCACACTCATTAAGAACCATGAAAATATTTATATTTGGCCCACAGTGATCATATTCTTGCCTTCAGAAATTATTAGAGATGCTCTTCATGAAATATTTAAATGGAATTACATAGAGACAGCCTAAAGGAAAATGGTTAGGTAAATTACAGTGAAGCCACAAACCATTTAAAATGATGATTTGTGCAAACGTGTAATGATATAGAAACAATCACCGTATACAATCAAGTCAAGAAACCAGTTACTAAAGCAGAGAGTAGAGTGATCACACTGTCAGTGGTACGTTACTCCTGAAAAAATGACTTCACACCAGTGTTCCCGGGGAGCAGGCGGCGCTCTCTCGGTGGTGGATTACGTGGGGTTGACATCCCTCATTGCCCTTTGGGAATTATCACATTTTCTAAAGGATGCATGCCTTCCTTAGATGGAAACTTACCATGTGGCACTTCTGTGGAGCGTGACTAACTCTCAAGACAGGGCTTTGTCCTGTTTGGAGCTCCTGTAGTCCTCACAGGACTGGCTTTGGGGGAAGGAAGCCAGGCTCCTGCACCATCACATTCTTCCCCTGAAGGGATCAGAAGTGACCAGTGTGGGGCGTCCACCAAGCCTTCAGGTGGAGGCATCTGTCTGACTGCTCATCCCCATGTGGCCAGCATCACAGGAGTGGACCTTCCTGCTCTCAGCCTGTCTCATTCGCTTTATCTTCTTGACCAGGCCTTCATATCCAGAGGGAAACACAGAGGAAATTGGGTCTAGTTCAGATTAACCAGATGACTTCCAACAGCTCTGAATTAGTCAGACGTCCTCTCTCTCCCAGCTGTTTGATCCTTCGTTATAACTCTGTTTATGCAAACACACTTGATATAAACCTCTTGGTTATCATGGAAGAGATATACATATATTTAGGAGATACTGTTTAATTGCTATTTAATCATTTTTTTCATGAGGCTTTATGATCAACATGAGCAAACTCTCTTAAAGCAACAACACCTTGAGATTTCTGACTGTATCCAGCCATATCTCAGAAACTGTGAATAATAACAAAAAAATAATATATGGCCTGATATATGTATAATTGGAGTCCAAAAGGAGAAATGAGATGCAGGAGGATGGAGAGCAAAAAAAAAAATGTAAAAAATGTCAAGATATTTTCCAAATTTGTTGAAAACTAAGTTCACAGATCCAAGAAAGTCAATGAATTTCAAACACAGGTGCACACACACACACACACACACACACACACAGAAATCTACATCCTGGGAGCAGGTTAACCAGGGGCGAGGAAAAAATCTTAAAAGCATCCAGTGAGGGAAATAAGGGATACATATGACATTCAAAGAATAAATATAGAAAATACATAGGACATTTTCAGAAACAATGCAAGCCAGCAGACAGTGGGATGATGTTTTTAAAGTATTGAAAGAAAAAAAAATCTGTCAACTGAGAATTTCATACTCTTGAAAACCATTTTTCAACAGTGACGTTAAAGACATTTTGAGACGTACAAAAGCTAAAAGAATTCATTACCAGGGGAACTTCACTACAATAAATATTGAAGGAAGTTCTGCCAGAAGGAACACAAGGAACTGAAGATTAAAGAAGATTGATGTGCTTAAAATAAAGCATTCTTTTCTTACATCTCACTTTTAAAGCCAAGAGAGTTAGAGTACAAATATATAAGAATATAATGTTCTTACGCTGTTACTGAACTAATGTAATGTAAACTGAAAGTGGAATGTGATACGTTAAAAATGTATACTATAAAACCTAAGTTTTATAACAAAACGAAAAGAGTCCAGCTAGCCAGGGGTCCAAAGGGAAGGAGAGACGGATGAGGTGGAGCACAGGAGCCTTTTAGGGCAGTAAAACTATTCAGTATGTGACCCTGTGACGGTGGACACATGCCATTACACACTTGTCAAAACCCATAGAATGTACAACACCAAGAGTGAATCCTTACGTAAACAATGGACTCTGGTAAATAATGATGGATCGATATTGATTCGACACTTATAACACATGGACCACATTAATGCAAAATGTTAATAATAGGGAAATTGCTTGGGATGGGTGGTTATAAGGGGGTTAAAGGGAATTCTTTATACTTTCCACTTGATTTTTCTGCTAACCTGAAACTGCTCTAAAAAGTAAAATATATTAATTAAAAATAGCCTGCATTTGCCCTGACTTCAGTGGGTATGCTCAATAAAGAACAACCCCCCTTCTTATCCCCTAGCCCAGTGAGTGACTGGTTGCTAATTGGAAGCTATTGTCGGGTTCAGTGATCCTCAAGTTTTTCTCTGGAGCACTCTAGCATGATATATGTTGGGCTCCTATAGTGTTGATTTTCTTCTGCTTTTACAGGGTCTATTCTAACCAAGCTCTTTTTATTCATTACGTGATTAATCAGTGGGTAAGGAGAGCAGGTGTTCCATGATGAAATGCCCAAAGCTGCTCTGTTCCACTGCATCATGAAGCCCCACAGATGGGTGTCCTTATGGAGCCTGGCTTCCCTCAGCTCTAATTGGGAAATTTAGGGATCTAGGTGACACTCCATCACAGCAATGGTGTGCTCATCAGGTGATGTTGTTAGTAACAAGTGTCCCTCTTTTATTTCTAATTTCATTGTATCAACCATATTGTAATTGGTTATGTTTTGTTTTGCTTTTATTTCCATAAGATGCTGCTAATCATTTGGGTGAATGGATGGGACATAGCCATTGAATATACTGACTAAATATCCTGAGTAATTCACACACAGCCCTGGGTTCAATTTCTCTAAGTGTTTGGCATCACAGCTACATGTGCAAACGTACAGCAGGTCATCCAAGCTTCTGTCCCACTTTTCCTGGAACTTTGTTTAACAGCATCAGACAAGACACTGATTTGCAGAGATTGCCAAGACACTCGTGAAGCAAGGGTAATGCATTTTGTAGACAGTTAAAATAACTTTAACTGGAGTCATGAAAACAATTTTATGTCACCTTAAACACACTTAGAGAAAGGGTCCCTAAGTAAAAGAGATCTGAGAAATAAATGAGGGGTGAGTCAGCTGCTAGCACAGGGCACTGGGGGAAAGTGACACAGTCAGAAGGGCCCTTCCCTTATCTCCAGCTTGAGGAGATTCTTCTGCCCTAGATCAGTGCTCTGACTGTGGCTGCCGTTCAGAACTGGAGGAAAATAGAAGGTGTGGAATCAGTACGGACCGTGGAGAAACCTCACGTCAACCAAGCCAGGGAGCAGGTGAGCAGGCAAGCGCCCTCATTAATTACCTGGTGGCAACAAGGCTGAAAATAATGGATTCAGATTAGGACTCAGTTACTAAGGAAGGAAAGAAATGACCGTTTCCAAGGACTGGAAGCCACCATTCCTGGGATAGTCTTGTTTCAGCCTTTTCTCTAGCAGGATCACATGTTCATCTCTTCCTGTTCAGGTGAAGGCTGTCCTCCTCTTTACACTTCCTCAGTTGCCCTTTTCCCCACGAAGCCCTGGAAACTTCATCTCATTGGCCACTGTCCAGTGCTGAAAGTTTCTCTAGCCCAGGGCAAGCCTCAGCTGTATGATTATACTGGAAAACACAGAAAACGAGACTTGGCACTTACCTTTATACATTCTTTCTTTCTCTTCCAAACAGAAAATTGAACATATATCCATTATCAAGAAAAATTTTAAAATTTATGATCATCAATATCATTTAAAATTTCCTTGTCATGGGTTTACATGTGGTCATTGGAGCTGGACCAGAAAACAAAATGCTCTGGGAACAGAACCAAGGTTTGGACAGGGATGAAGAGTCATCACCATGAGAAAAGGTCAGGGCTGGGCGTCTTCTGCCTGAGTGATGCCTCTAATTGTTTCAGGTCCTTTGGCAAAAGGAGAGTGGATCACCCACCCAATTATATCCACAACAATATCTCATTCACTATTTGTCACAGTGCTGGAAATTCACTTATTAAACAACCCTTCATTTTATGGCTTCAAAATATTCTTCTTCAAAGGCAAATATCCTTGAGAAAGGGGTCATTTTAAGGACTGCAACTAAAACTTAGACACATAGGGAACGGTGGGCTGTAGGTCACAATTGTGACAGGTAACTGAGAACAGGTTATTCAGGATTAAATTTCAGAGGAGAAGGACAGCACTGGTTCTGAAGTAATAAGGAAGAAGACACTAGAGACCATGGTGGCCTTTGCCCCAAAGGACAAATGCCACTTTCTGGCCTTTGTTCCAGACTCACTGTTTTTTGTCTTTCATTCATCCATCCAACCCTGTGACCAGGTTATTATGTCTTATGGGGAAATATTCTCAGGAAAGAAAGTGATACTGGATTTAGGTCTCAGGAAAGGAGGAAAACGATCAGGAGGTGCAGATGGAAGGAGGGGGGTGGCACAGGAGTTACCGACAAGGAGAATGGTGGAGGCACTCTAGATACCTGCCACGTGCTAGCCTCTCACGTCCGGTGAGAAAGGAGCAAAAGATTCCAGCAGACACTTCAGACGACATGACATAGGGATGGACCAGATGAATCTGAAGGGAACTCAGCATCATTGGTCATCAGGAAAACGTGAGTTACAACTACAGTAAGAGAGCACTTCACACGCTCGCTATAATGGCTAGACCCCGAGACTAAAACTTCAAGTGTTGGTTTGGATTTGGAGTCACTGGACTTCTCGTATATTGCTGGTGGAGTGTAAAGTGGTGCAAACACTTGGGAAGACAGTTTGGCAGATTCCTATCAGGAAGCATGCACTTACAATATGGCCCAGTCATTCTACTCTGGATATTCATGCAGAAGAAATGGAAACGTTATGTCAACCCAAAGACTCAAACGTGGATGGTTTTAGAAGCTGTATTAGTTTCCTATGGCTGCTGTAACAAAGTCCACAAACTTGGTGGCTTAAAACAATACAAGTGGGCTTCCCTGGTGGCGCAGTGGTTGAGAATCCACCTGCCAATGCAGGGGACACGGGTTCGATCCCTGGTCCGGGAGGCCGCGGAGCAACTAAGCCCGTGTGCCACAACTACTGAGCCTGCGTGCCACAACTACTGAAGCCCACGTGCCTAGAGCCCGTGCTCCGCAACAAGAGAAGCCACCACAATGAGAAGCCTGTATGCAGCAATGAAGACCCAACACAGCCAAAAATAAATTAAAATAAATAAATTTTTAAAAAAATACAAGTTTATTGTGTTACAATTCTGAGTTAAAAAATCCAAGCTCAGTTCCACTGGACTAAAGTCAAGGTGTTGGTAGGTCTGCTCCTTCCGGAGGCTCTCGGGGCTTGGGGGGTCTGTTTTCTTGCCTTTTCAGCCCCCAGTGGCCTCCTGTGCCCCCTCCTCTATAGTCAAGGCCCCAATCCAGTCTCTGCTTATCATCACATCACCTTCCCCTCTGTGTCTCTGACTCCGCCTGCCTCCATTTTATAAGGACCGTTGTGATTTCTCAGGCCCACCCAGATAATCTAGCATTATCTCTCCATCTCAAAATCCTGAAATAATTACAACTACAGGTCCCTTTGGCCATATGAGGTAGAATTCAGATTCCAGGGATTAAGACGTGGGCTTCTCTGGGTGGAAGGGGGTCCCACCATAAAAGCTTTATTCATAACGGCTCAAATGTCCATCAACAATAAATGGATAAACAAAATGGATATTCATACAATCGAATACTATTCAACGATAAAATGAATGAATATCTGATACATACAAAACATGGATGAACCTCACACTCATTTACAATGAGTTACAGACACCAAATACCAAAAATTCATACAGTATGATTTCAGTTATGTGAAATTAGAATAGGCAAAACTGATTTGTAGTGAGAGAAATCATATAAGTGATTATTTACCGTGTCAGGTGTCAGGTGTTTTCCACAAAGGAACACAAGAGAAATTTCTGGGGACATGGAATGTGATGTTTAAACAGACAGGGTGGCATATATTTGTCAAAGTAATTGAACTGTATTAGACAAAAGTACTAATTGTATTGTATATAAATTATACCTCAACTACATTGATTAAAAAATAAAAATCTGGCTTCCCTGGTGGCGCAGTGGTTGCGCGTCCGCCTGCCGATGCAGGGGAACCGGGTTCGCGCCCCGGTCTGGGAGGATCCCACATGCCGCGGAGCGGCTGGGCCCGTGAGCCACGGCCGCTGGGCCTGCGCGTCCGGAGCCTGTGCTCCGCAACGGGAGAGGCCCCCGGTCCGGGAGGATCCCACATGCCGCGGAGCGGCTGGGCCCGTGAGCCACGGCCGCTGGGCCTGCGCGTCCGGAGCCTGTGCTCCGCAACGGGAGAGGCCACAGCGGTGAGAGGCCCGCGTACCGCAAAAAAAAAAAAATAAATAAATAAATAAAATTAAAAAAATAAAAATCACTGGCTTGTTCAAACCTTCCCCACCCTTTTATGCCCCGCACCAGTGGACCGTTGGAGGAAAAGGCTTCTAGCTGAGTGAATGAAGCTCAGTGAGCCAGAAATGCCTGTGCTTCCCAGAGGGCTGCCCGCTTCTGAATTCCTGTGCACGCCAGGAAGCGGCCCACTCTCTGGTACTGGTCAACGGCTACTTCTTTCCCTGGGACTGTCCAAGGGTGGTTCCAGCAGTCAGGGGACCTGGTAGCGTGTTCTCCAGTAAACAGGCCAAGCCAAACCTCACGCACCAGCATGAAGTACCGCGAAATTCCTCTTACTTGCCCTGTTGGAGGATTTTCCTATTATTTTTAGGAGACGAACCAGAAATGATGGTGGGCAGACTTGGCGCATCTCTCAGAAGGTGAATGTCCTCCGTGCTCAGAGCAGACTGAGGAGGGTGAAGGGTGAAAGGAAGGAAGACGCTTTCTGTTCTCTCTGGTTTCCTCCCCCATCCCGAAGGCCCGGCCGCTCCTCCTTCGTTAGAAGGTGGTGGTTGAGACCGACATGGGTGGATCTCCATTCTCACCACCGTGATGGTGGTCACTGCCCTCTGGATCACCGGGGGTCCGGGAACTCGCTGGCCTAGTCCCATTCATACACAATTTGAGGAATAACAGCCTCTACCGCCCAAGTGCCGTCAAGTGTTCATCGTGGTGGTGATGACCTCAGACCTTTATTACTCTTCCTGGATGGAGTGAGAAAGAGGCTTGTGAATCTAGTGACTTGAGGAGGTCAGAAATGGGATTGAGGGCCTCGAGGGGGGACTAGTCAGCCTGGGAAGGTGACCCACCCTGGTTACAGCCAAGATGAGTCTGCTCTCCACGTTTTTCTTCCTGACTTTGCTTCTCACAACCCCTCCACACTCACCTGGTCATAAACATCACACCTGAGGATTCTCAGAGCCACCTTTCAAGAGGCCAGCCAGGTGGTTCTCCCCAGTCCAGGAAAACATCTGCTTATTCTGAGCACCTACTGACAGGAGGTCACCATCCTGAGGGTTTCAGGTGCTCAGGGAAGAAACAGCAGTGGGCACGTCTGGGGGATGAGGTGACCATAAGGGCTCGAATAAGGAAAACTGTGAGAAGGGCCTAAAGATCTTGCGTCAACGCAGAGAGCCTCTTTACAAGCTGGGGGTGGAGGAGAGAGGAGTAAGCTGTTGTCTCTCCACTTACGGCATCCTCTGCCCTTGCCAGACACAAGGTTTCCCGGGGCTCGTCCCGGGGCCAGCGCGAGAGGAAAGACCCCCAGCCGCTGGTGACGCCCTGGCAGCCAGCATCACTGCGGGGCAGCCTCCCTGGACTCTGCACTCCTCCCCCTTTTTTAACCTGCCTGGACTTGGCCTTTTGCTGCTTCTCCTTAAGCTCCTTGAACATGTGCGCCTATAGCTGCTTTAATACACACAGGACAATACAGGGCTGAGACTCACTGAGCCTTGGCCAGTTCCAAGGTTTCTTGGCTCCGCCACCAGAAGCACATCCAGGGCTGGAGACTGGAAGGTACCTTGAGTCACCGTGGGCAGCCCAGCTCCACGAACCCACCGTCAGTCAGGCATCCATTCCCCAGGCACTTGGGGATGTGAAGAAAGGGCAGCATAAAAAGGGCTGTGACACTGTGTAAGAGAGACAGGTGACAAATTATTTTGTGTTATTAAAGATTTGGACAAATTCAGGTATAAAGATGTTTTAAGTAATCTTCTGCGGGAATACCACTATAGAATATGCAACCACAAAAAGAATAATAAGGGAATACAATGAACAACTCTAGACACATATACAGAAAAATTAGATGAAGTGGATCCACTCCTCACAAAGCACAAACTTACCTAATATAAAATAGATAATTTGAAAAAGCCATATAATTGCTTCAGATATTAAATTCACAATTGAAAACTCCCCCCAAAAAAGAAATCTTCAGGCCCAAATGATTTCACTGAAGAATTCTACCAAACGTTTAAAGAATTAATACAACTTCTACATAATCTCTTCCAGAAAATAGAAAAGAGAGAACTTTGTAATTCATTTTCCAAAGCCCATTTTTACCCAGATACTAAAATCAGATAAAAGGTAGTTCAAGAATACTTTAGCAAGATGAAATAATAAAAACCACATAACTGTCAAGCACTTGTCAAAATTCAACACTGATTCAGTTCATGAAAAACCTTCTCAGAAAGTCGAGAATAGAGAAGAACTTCCTGAACTTAATAAAAATCATCTACAAGACGCCAATAGCTCACGTTACACCTAATAATGGAGACTGGGCGCTTCCCCTTTTCTCAGAAACGAGGAGAGGGTGTCTGCTTCCATTGTTATTCCACGTGGTGCTGGGACTAGCAGGTGTTGCCGTAAGCCAAGGAAAGGACACAAACATTATACAGATCAGAAGGGAAGAAACAGAACTCTGTTTTTGCAGAAACAAAGATGTAAAACATAATACCATTTATAATTTAAAAAACATGCAACACTTAGGCGAAAATCTAATGAAACATGTGCATGAATTGTATATTGAAAATAATAAAATGCCGATGAAAGAAATCTTAAAGGATTTAAACAAATGAAGACATCGTATATTCCTGAATTGGAAGACCCGACATAGTAAAGGTGTCAGTTCTCCCCAGACTGATGTACAGGTTTAACACCGTTTGTACTAAAATCTCAGTGATTATTTTGTGGATACTGACAAGATTGTTCTAAAATTTGAATGGAAATGCAAAAATACTAGAATAGCTAAAACATTTTGGAAATATAAAAACAAAGTGGGAAGAAAGAAATAGGTGAGGGAGATTAAGAGGTACAAACTTCTAGTTGCAAAATAAATGACACAGCTCTGAAATGTACAATATGGGGAATGTAATCAATAACTTTGTATGGTGATGTAACTAGACTTATCGTGGTGATCATTTTGAAATGTATAGAAATACTGAACCACTATGTTGTATAATAGGAACTAACATAGCGCTGTAGGTCAATTATACTTCAACAAATAAACAAATGCATAGAAAAAGTGATCAAATTTGTGGTTACCAGAGGTGAGGGCTGGGGAGAGGGAGATTGGATGAAGGCAGACAAAAGGAACAGACTTCCAGTTACAAGATAAATAAGCACTAGGGATGTGATGTACAACATGATGAGTGTAATTAACACTCTGTGTGCTATATATGAACGACGTCAAGAGAGTAAATCCTAAGAGCTCTCATCACAAGAAAAATTTTCTTCTGTCTTTAATTTTGTATCTATACGAAGTGATCGATGTTCACTAAACTTATTGTGATAATCATTTCATGACGTATGTAAGTCAAACATTATGCTGACCACCTTAAATATATACAGTGCTGGATGTCAATTAAACTCAATAAAACTGGAAGGAAAAATAATAAAACACCTGCAGTTTTTTGGGGAAAAAGAAACAAAGTGGGAAGAGTTCTTCTACCTGCTATACGCGTACAATAATCAAAACAGTGTCACCTTGGCAGAGGGACAGACACACAGATCTATGAAACAGAGAACCCAGAAATAGAACCACACAAATATGCCCACTTTATTTTGAAAAAAGTTGCAAAATCGATTCAATGGAGGAAGTGTAGTCTTTTCAACAAATGGTACTTAAGCAATTGAATGCAGTTAGGCAAACTATGAACCTCAATATAAACCTCACACTTTACATAAAAATTAACTGAAAATGGAGCATAGATTTACTCATAAAATGGAAAACTATAAACATTTTAGAAGAAAACACAGAAAATTTTCAGGGCCTACGGTTTGGTAAAGAATTATTAGATATGGCACCAAAATCACCATTTATGAAATAAACAAAATCAATAGTTTGGGCACCCTCACATTTAAACCTTTTGCTCTGCAAAGACCATGTCAAAAAAAATAATACATAAAGTGTAAGCTACAGAATGGGAGAAGACGTTTGTGAACCACATGTGTAATAACGGACCAAGATCTAGAACATATAAAGAACTCTCAAAACTCAACAGCAAAAATAGAAATAATTTAATTAGATAGTGGGCAAAAGATATACAGAAACATTTCACTGAAGAAGCTGTAAGATGGAACACAAGCCATAGAGAGATATTCACCTCAAAGAGCCATCAGAGAAATGTAAACTAAGACCACAATGAGACATCACTACACACCTATTACAAGAGTTAAAATTAAGAGGGTGACAACACCAAATGCTGATGAGGGTGTGGAGAAAACAAATCTCACGTATACTTCCGATGAGAACGTAACATGGTACAGTCACTCTGGAAAACAGCTGGGAAATTTCTTTAAAAAACGAACATACTGGGGCTTCCCTGGTGGCACAGTGTTTGGGAGTCCGCCTGCCGATGTGGGGGGGCGCAGGTTCGTGCCCCCGGTCCGGGAAGATCCCACATGCCGCGGAGCGGCTGGGCCCGTGAGCCGTGGCCGCTGAGCCTGCGCGTCCGGAGCCTGTGCTCCGCCACGGGAGAGGCCACAACGGTGAGAGGCCCGCGTACCGCAAAAACAAAACAAACAAACAAACAAAAAAAAACAAACAAAAAAATGAACATACTTATAATATAGCATGACGGTTGCTCTCCTGGGCATTTGCTCCAGAGAACTGAAAACATACAACCACGCAAAAAGCTGTACATAGTTGTTTATATCAGACGTATCCGTAACAGCCAAAAACTGAAGACAACCAGACCACCCTGCAGTAAGCGAGTGGCCTAAACAGCTGTGATACATCCACACCCTGGGAAACCTCTGAGACTATTGCTACACACGGCCCCAGGCCCGGTGCTTAGTTCACTCTTCTGAGGGAATAAAAGCCAGTCTCTAAAGGTTATAGACTATATGATTCCATCTAGATAAAAACATTCTTGAAATGATGAAAACACAGATCAGGGAACGAACTAATGGGTGACAAGGGTTAGGGATTTGGGGCAGGGGCTGCGTGTGACTATGAAGGTGTTCCGCAGGAGGGATCTCGGTGATGGTGGGGCAGTCCGTGTCGTGATGGCCGCGGCGGTCACGCGGATCCACCGTGTGGTAAATGGACAGAGAGCTATACACGCCTTCCAGCATATATTGTGCATAGTTGCCTAAAGGGTAACCTTTGGGGAGACCGGGTGCAGGAAACATGGAACCTCTCTGTCATACCTTCACCATTTCATGTGGAATCTACAATTATTTCAATTTTTTAAAAATTAAGAAAATCATCTAAGAATTACACTATTCCACGTGTCTGTTGGAGGCTAACATTGGCACAAAGAGTGACTCTGTAGTTTTCATAACCTCAGTCCCTGAATAAGGCCTCATGGAAGGGCACATCCAACAAGTAACAGTTAATAGATCCCCAGATACCAACATCTATAAAGCATCCTTTAGTGACGAACAACATACTCTGGACACAAGGGTAAGTAAGCATAATGCACGTTGGCCGTGGGCCTTTAGAGAAACGGAATCTAGCACACCTGCCACGCCTGGAAGAAGCTGTATTGCAACAGCAAACTGGCTGGAGCACGTGGAACTGGGGAGCTGTCCAGTGTGCTTGCGCTCGGCTTGATTGAAAGGTCTTACTTGTAGGGTGTTTTATAACCCAGCACTGTACAGAAACGGAGGCTCCTGTGCTCTCATTCCCTCGACCGCCCTCTGCCCGGTCATATAGTGAAGACGGCTTGCTGTTTGTGCATCTCTCTCATGTTACAACTCGGCCTCTGTGGCCCATGAGAACTGGGAAACTGACATTCTTCAAGGGCATGAGAAGGTTAGGGGAAAAAATAAAACGAGAGTTTGCGTCCGCCAAGACCTTCTGAGATTCTCCCATGTGGCAGATTCATTACTTTAAGAAACGATCACTGATTGGTATCTGAAGTGGCAAAGAGAGTGATTTAATCATGCCCCTTACCTGCCAGGCAGCAAGGGGAGGAGGCCCTACTGCTGGTACCTCTGGGACTTTCCAGTTCGTATTGCAACGTACATCCTCTTCTGGGAAACCAAAACGTGTTTAAGGGTGAACATCTAATTTTTCTACTTTTCCTTCGGCTGTTTTGACAGTCTGAGCCCACAGACCTTGCTTAGACGCGGGCAACTGCCATGAATAAAGGGCCAGCTTCCTTCAAGTCTGCAGCTGCTCAGGTGGGAGCCCGTGGCCCAGGGCCCTCGACACAGTGGAGGCCTGGCTCCCGGTCGCTCTGAAATCGGAGCAACACATCCTCTCCAGAATCGTGAGCATGGTTTCCTTCAGGCCATCGGTTCCAGCTGCCTACTTGCTGAATCCACTGCCCTGCAGCTTCCAGACCCAAAAGAATCACACCCAGCACAAAAATTATGCCCTTCCCTGCACCGGCTGCTCTGCAGCCCAAACGTTCACAAACACACAGAGGCAACTTCTGATGGTCCTTTCAACCCTGAAATTAGACTTGGGTGGATCTTATGATTAAAATTTTAATCCATGAAGTTCCTTGACGGACAAAAGTGACCAAAGGGGCATCACAGGGGCCCTGTGTGCAGAAGATTCAGTGCCCTGTACACATAGGAACGTGCCAGGAGTTGAAGTGTCCCTTATTATTATGACATTCAGAGCCACACAGGGGGTGCATTTCAAGTCTCTCAGGTGCAGGCCGGGGCGCACGGGTCCAGAGAGGCGCAGAGATTTGCCCGGGCCCTGTGTGCAGATTCAGTGCCCTGTACACATAGGAATGTGCCAGGAGTTGAAGTGTCCCTTATTATTATGACATTCAGAGCCACACGAGGGGTGCATTTCAAGTCTCTCAGGAGCAGGCCGGGGCGCACGGGTCCAGAGAGGCGCAGAGATTTGCCCGAAGCGTAAGGGGAGGCCCCGGCTCTGTTAGGGGGCGGGAGTCTCCCGAATTCTGGTCCCAGCTCCCCTCCAGCCCACACAGCATGGTAGGTGTTTACTCTGCAAGAACCTGAAAGCCAGGGAGACGTGCATGACTGTAATTTGTGGGAGGTGATCTGAAGGACCCGGGTCGTGGGAAAGGACAAAGCAGTGACTGCGGCTTGAGGAACTGGGAGTGGCCTCTTTAGGGGCTGGTCTGCGCCAAGCACTCTGTGAGGGCAGCCTGGCCCAAGTCTCGTCAGGACACCCTGGGAAGGTCCCTGGCAGAGGATGCAGTGGAGGAGAGGAACACAGGCGGGGCGGCCGAGACATGAAGACAGTCTCCCGGGTCGGGCCAGGGGCTCGATGTGAGATGCAGAAGCACATGGCATCCGATAGACGTTCTTTTTTTTGTTTTTTGTTTTTTGTTTTTTGTTTTTTGCGGTACGCGGGCCTCTCACTGTCGTGGCCTGCACAGGCTCCGGACGCGCAGGCTCAGCGGCCATGGCTCACGGGCCCAGCCGCTCCGCGGCATGTGGGATCCTCCCGGACCGGGGCACGAACCCGTGTCCCCTGCATCGGCAGGCGGACTCTCAACCACTGCGCCACCAGGGAAGCCCTCGATAGACGTTCTTAAAGGTGAGGCTGGATTTTAGGCGGAGAATGATGGGGGGAGTGGAATCAGGGGAGGGCCACCAGGGGAGGTGATGATGGTTCTGACAGCAGCTGCGAAGGCAGAAGTGTGGAGAGACGAGAGGTGGGTTTGGAGGTAGAAATGAAGGGAAGTACGTATGATTGGACCGGGGGTAAGGCAAGGAGGTATCAATGTGACTCATATTTATGGCTCAGCAATTTCTGGCTCAGATCTTACATGTCTGGCTGCTATTGTTTTCTGACAATAAAAACCAAAGTAAGAACAGACTGATGAGGGAGGAGGTTCACATTTGTAGAGTTTCAGTGTGGGAGACCCTACAGGTCTGCAGATCAGACGCATCTGGGCACCCCTGGCACCGGCTGGCCTGGAAGACACGGGTGTGGGGGGGAGCCCGTCCTCCCGGGCACCAGGGTGCAGACCCCACCCTGCGCCCTTGTCCAGCTGATTCCCTCGGACCCTCCAGCAGAACACCTGTTACTTATCAGATTAGCCTTGGTCCCAGGTCTTGTAGGAGCCTGCCAGCCTGTCCCGACCTTTCTGGAGAGTAAAGAGTCGGAAACAGGGAAGGAAACCATCTCTCAGCAATGAGAATGAGCGACACCTGGGTGCACAATCACTTTATTAACAAACAAAACAACCGCCTCGCACTGCAGAGCTGCTTGGCTGTGTTAATCACATTTGCATACGCTGCTCTCTATTTCAAAGGACAAACGGGATAACTCGGAGCGATACACATTTATGATTTGAAAATTGCTGATGGAATAATTACACATTAAGTAGCTTGTCTTTCCTTGTATATTATTGTTTCTAATTAGCAATGGGGGAAAATAAAGTCATCTTTATTTGTGGATGCAGTTCAGGACTGGCATTTACATGGGGTTTGCCACCTTCACATCTGCCCACGGCCACTGCCTGGTCCCTCCCGGTGGCCTTTTGGAGCTGGTCAGCCCAGCGGGGGGCAAGGTCGCCCTCCTCCGGCTCTTCCCCTGGCCTCTTCCCTGCCTGTTCCTTCACACTCTCCCGGGGGTCTCCCCCACAGACCCCCACCCGACACTGTCTTCGTACCCATCATGCACAGTCTCGTGTGCAATAAAGGGAAACAGAATCCCTTAATTCTGAAATCACGAACATCCTGGAACTTTGCTACATGAAGTTCTTTCTTTCCGTAATGGGTTATTCGATTCGATGTTGGGACCCTTTTCATGTTTATTTTTGTTACAAACAAACATGGCTGGGATGTTTTTCTTTTCTTTTTTTTTTTTTTTTTTTTTTTTTTGTTGTACGCGGCCCTCTCACTGTCGGGGCTTTTCCCCTTGCGGAGCACAGGCTCCGGACGTGCAGGCCCGGCGGCCAGGGCTCGCGGGCCGCGCCGCACCGCG
>NC_041229.1:186810-196244 GCF_002837175.3 Physeter macrocephalus
GTCCCCTGCATCGGCAGGCGGACTCTCAACCACTGCGCCACCAGGGAAGCCCTGGGACGTTTTTCTTAATAGACCTCATTGCTTTTCCAGCCCCTGCCCTTCAGATCCACGCATAGGAAACAGTGAGCCTTCATCAGTGTACAGAATGTATTTGAATTTATGTCATTGCAACAGAACAACCAGATGGGAACTGGCCCAGACGTACTGCAGGGATCCTGTGCTAAAGCACCGTGTCCCGTCCCTTCCACGTCCCCGTCCCCAAGCATCACCACCACCCCATCCTATGGCCTGTCCCTCCAAACTGACCCAACTCTGAGGCAGATGAGACATATACGGCTGCAAATGATAGTAAACTATTTAAAACCTTTGCCCCTCTCACACAACAGCCAGTCTATTTTGTTAGTGTGTAATGAATGCTTTTACCACTCTCTGATCCTCAGTTTTCACTTAAATAAAATAAGAATTTCGTCCGAAATCAATGGGTCTTAATCTGGGAGTTGCATCAGATTTAACTAAGAAATTTTTAATAAAATGCAAAAGCCTGGCCCACGGCCAGAAATTGGGATTTGAAGGACCTGAAGTGGGTACTGGGCAGCAGGGGAGTTAAGGCTCTGTGGGTGGTTCTGATGCTCACTAAGGTTGAGAAATGTTGTTAGTCTAGAAGTTTCTCAAGCTTGGAAAATAAAACCACCAGGGTCCCGGACGTGCTTCAGAAAGTTAAACAGAATTTCACATCCCCTCACAGCAAGTAGACTATTTCCGAGGCCTTAATTAACTCGCTGTGGCCGGGACTAAATGTGTTGACCTCTCTGAACTTCAGATTTTCCATGGACTACAAAAATACTAGATATTTGTAGTAACTATATTTCAAGGTCATTGTAAAGATTAAATGAAGTCATGTGTTCCACACACCCAGATTCTGGTGCATGAGTGCATTTTCCCACTGAAGGAATCCAGGAACCCTTGAAGAAATGTCTGAGTCCAGGTCTGGGGCAGGAATTGTACAAGATAAGTCTGGGAATGATTATTGTGCCAGAAAGAAGAAAGATAAACAACACTGCAGTGTCTTGTCAAAAAGACACAGGTGCATGTTCCACATTTTTCAAAATAAAATGTTTGAAAACAAAGACACAGTCATTTGCTGAAGAAACTGCCACTGGCCTAAGATGTAACGATTTGGACATAAAACAAACAACGTTTGGAGCAGATTGAAATACCTGCAATTATCAAATATACACAAATCCATGAATTTTTAATGAATTCTTTTAAATGTTCAGTAGAAAAGGTTGTTATGAAATCAATGCATTTTATATTAATATAGAATTTGAAAACTAAATTAAAATAACTGAACTCTATTATGCCTTATCTATACAAGTTTACATTCCATGGTAGTCAGAGTCGGTGAGGAAATTTTTTGGTACAATACCAGCTTAGGAATACAAAAGGAAGGTAGGATTAGAAATTAACCTCTTGAAACTTCAAATGATGGATCTAGGCAGTGGTCGTTGATGGATGTGAAAACCATTAGTAGAAAAAAATTGATGGGAATTTTATAATGGAGTGATCAGACCGACATTAATTCAGAAGACGGATAAATCTTAGCTTTAACTGATCGATCTTTGCGCCACTGAAGGTGGGGAAAGCGGACATTTCGTGCCTGGAGGTGTGATGGGGAGGGCGATTCCACACCACTGTGAAGGCATTCTTAAAAACGGAACCCGAGTCAGATCAATCTAGCTCTAATGAGCAAGAAAGCAAAGCCGGAATGTGTGACCTTCTACACAGGAAAGGACTGGGCTTTGCCAAGAAAGCAGTAACACAGAGAAGCAATAGAGGGGCGGGGTCTCTCAGAGGAGAGACTTAGGGGCATAAGGACGAGAGCAACCTGAGGGCTTGGGGTGCTGGATCCTCCAGCGCCCGCAGAAAGGCGTTTCTGAGACAATCCGGGAGATCTGAATACGGACCAGGTATTAGATGTTGCACATAAAATTATTATTATTAAATTTTAGGTGCTGTGATGGAAGGGAGTTTATGGGGAAGTTTCCTTACTTAGTTAGAGATAAACGATAATCTATTTACGGAATAAATAATAGTGTTGAGGATTATGCTTTCAAATACTCCGGAAAAACAATTGTGGAGATATCTGTTACACAGGATGGAGAAATATATTGGTAATTGTTGAAGCTATGTGACAGGGACACAGAGATGCATTATTCTGTTCTCTCCGTTTCTGTGTATTTTTGAAAAGCCATATAAGGCAAAGTTTAAGATAGGGTAACTTCCTGTAGTGAATGCACCTAACAGAGCACAACCCCTCCATTATCAGACAGCTGAGAACTTGGGGCTTCTGCCCTTGCGACCCCCGTACAGAACCAGACTGTGCTGTGGGCCTTGCTCCAGAAGCATCTCATCAATGTTCCCCAGCATCCTGCTGCAGCACCTCACAACGTCCACTCCAGGCTGGGGGGAAGGGCTCGGGGGGGCAACCCTGCTCCTACATTACTGCCCAGACATGAGGGTCTGCGACAAGGGACACACCCTGTGAGTGGGGGCGGGGAATGGCCCTGATGGGAGCCTCCCTGGAGATGAAAGCTCTGGACCGTGCTGCATCTCTCCCCCTGCAGGAAGGCCAGGCTGCCCTTCTGCTCTGGGATGGAAGCTGCCTCTCCCAGACCCCGAGCCCGGGACTCATCCTTGTGATGTGCTGGGCACCTGAGCCCAGGCTCTGCTACTGGTTTCTGTGTCCTTCTCCCCTCATCAAAGCCACAACCTGTGTGTGTGTGTGTGTGTGTGTGTGTGTGTGTGTGTGTGTGTGTGGCAGTGAGGGGGGATGTTTGCAGACACTCATTAAGTCTTTATTCCTTTAATGCTTTATTATGGAAAATTCTACACATATACACAAGTAGAGAGAATAGTATAATAAACTCCAATGTTCCATCAACCCAGCTCCAGTAATTATCAGCTCATGGCTCATCTTGTTTCAACTCTATACTCACACGTTCCCAAATTATTCTGAAGCAAATCGCATCATCTTAATTAAAAGTATTTCATTATGCAGCTCTGAAAGATATAAATATTTCCTTTCAACTATTATTAAAAATTCACACAGTCCCTGTAAGTTGGTGCAGCCACTATGGAAAACAGCATGGGGTTTCCTCAGAAAACTAAAAATAGAGCTACCATATGATAAAGTGATCCCACCCCTGGGCATATATGCAAACAAAACTATAATTCAAAAAGATACATGTACCCCTATGTTCATAGCAGCACTATCCACAATAGCCAAGACATGGAAACAACCTAACTGTCCACCAACAGATGAACAGATAAAGAAGATGTGGTACGGGCTTCCCTGGTGGCGCAGTGGTTGAGAGTCCGCCTGCCGATGCAGGGGACGTGGGTTCGTGCCCCGGTCTGAGAAGATCCCACGTGCCGCGGAGCGGCTGGGCCCGTGAGCCATGGCCTCTGAGCCTGCGCGTCCGGAGCCTGTGCGCTGCAACGGGAGAGGCCACAGCAGTGAGAGGCCCACGTACCGAAAAAAAAAAAAAAAAGAAGGTGTGGTACATATATACCATGGAATACTACTCAACCATTATAAAAGAACAAAATAATTCCATTTGCAGCAACATGGCTGCAACTAGAGATTATCATGCTAAGTGAAGTAAGTCAGAAAGAGAAAGACAAATACTATATGATATCATTTATATATGGAATATAAAACAACAAGGATAAACAACAAGGTCCTACTGTATAGCACAGAGAACTATTATATCCAATCTCCTGGGGTAAACTATAGTGGAAAAGAATATAAAAAAAGAACGTATACATGTGTATAACTGAGTCACTTTGCTGTACAGCAGAGATGAGACGCTTTATAAACTTTCTAAAAATTTTACAGGTTGTAGATTAGGAAGATATAATATTGCAGAATATTACTATTTTGCACCTCAGTAAATTAATGGCCCTAGGTAACAGCTGGTCCAATCTCAAATGACAATCAGACATTAGGTGCCAGCTAACTTAAGTACCTGCTACTGCCTGTGAAGTGGGGTTTCTGAAAAATCACATCTGATTTCTATGAAGACTCTGGTGTATCTGTTGAAAGTACAGAGTGGAGAAATGTATTTTCAAAACAGACCACAAAGATACACTCAACAAAACCTATGTTTGGGGAAATTCTATAGAACAGATTTCCAGGTTTCTTCTACAAAGAGAGAGAGGGAAAGACAGAGTTTGGGAAGAGAGAGGTGATGGAAATTAAAAAGTGACTAAATATTTGATGATTTTAGGAACTGTTGTTAACGATTCTAGGTGTGGTAATAGTATTGTGATTATGTTCATAAAGTACATCCTTGTTGACATTTTTGGAATAATTGGGGGGAAATGAATATAAATAATATGCAAATATCAGTGTCAAATGTCCCAATGGGACCACTGAAGGTTGGTTATGTAGGAGAATGCCTTTGTTTCAGGAGACAGATCCTCAAGCATTTAGGGATGAATTGTCCTGTTGTAACTCACTTTCAGATGGTTCAGAAAAATAATTATATTCATGGGAATGTTTTCACTTTTTTTGAAGCATAGTTGATTTACCCCCAGACAGTAAGGAAGCAGCTCTAGGAAGCTGCTCACTTTGTCACAAAGAGGACTGGGGAAAAGATAGGGGTGGTGCAGCCCAATATTCCAATCCCTGAAGCAACAAAGCATTCTCAAAGGGCATGTCCCCCTCAGGCCAAGGCTCCCACGGAGCATGTGAGCTCTCCCTGAACCCTGGGGAGGCGACATGAAGAAAGCAAGAAGCAAATATTTCGTTGCATAATATTTATACAAAGAATTTTTTAAAAATGTTTTTTAATTCTAAAGATCTCAGCAAAGTCTCAAAGCCTTGAAGAATTCAGAGTTCCAGATAGGGACTGTTTTCAGGGAGAGGGGTAGGAATGACCAGCTTTCTCCCGTAAGCGCCAGCCTGGTTGTAAGTCGTGGGTGCAGCCCTTTACCCACTAAGCCCGGAGCCAGAGCTGCTCACAGGCCCCACGTGGAGAAATTGAGCCCCGTTTCATGCCCCAAATGCTCTGTGATCTTGATCCTGAGGAAGCATAAGGCCTTGGGTTGGAATCTGGGAAGTGGAATCGAGGCCTCGTGGATGGGAGACCTCGGCCATCCAGTTCACCCGTCATGTCATCAGCAAGGACACGGCATCCAGAGAGAGCCGGCCCGGGTCTCACGGGGCTGAGCAGCCCCAGGAGGCCAGACTCAGACTCACGGCCCAGTTCCGAGCTGCCCTCCTCCCACTTCATGTTTCCCTCAGGGACCCTGCACTGCACGGAACCTGGGCGCCTTATGCGTAACGGATGAGGCTGACGCAAGCGGCCCAGCTCCTCTACCCTTGTCTGTGTCATCATTGGTGGTGGTTGTCCTCTGGCAGGTGGGCCCTGAGAGACAAACGCAGCTGTCCGTGAAGGTGGACAGGGCCAGGGGCTAAGACGGTCATCTTTCACCCACCCTGAATACAGTGCTTTTTTAAAGGGGGGAGAGACTTGCCAAGAGTATCTGTCCTTCAAGCCCCCTTAGAACAGATCATCAGGAAGCAAGGCTTTCCTTCCCTGAGACCAGTCTTGAGAAGGAGACTGTCCTCTGTCTCACCCCCATCAGGGCAGTCAGGGTGTTGGAGGAAAGGGGCCAGTCTCACAGATTCTGGGGGCTAAAGCCGTCCTCTTGGCAGGTGGGGCTGCCGGGGAGCCCAGCACGGCGGGGCGTTCCCCCTGCAGTCCCCACCACCTCTCCCTCCTTCCCCTCTGCCTTCCACCCTCCGCCCTGCCCGTCACCCCACCATCCCCAGGGAGAGGGGACCCCTGATGAGATGTTTATTATACCTGAACCGCCTGCCCTGTGGTCACTTACGTTATTGCCTTGCCCCTTTGGGCTCTAGGTGTTTTCACCATTAGATTCTTAGTTGCAAGCAGTTTCACTGCACAACTAATGGACTGTAAGACAGTTTTGCCATAAAAGATAAAATAATGAAAAGAAAAAAGAGGGACATGAAAAAGGACATAATGAAATATGAAAAATTAACAACAAAATATTTTAAAGATTTTATTGTAAAAAATGAAAACACAAAAAATATTTGAACTCCCATAAAATGTGTGTAGATTCATGGTTGTAGTTTTATTTGGGTACATCTTACAGAAAGTGATGATATTTCCTCTCTCAAATTTGATCATTAAGGATTCAGGATCTAATGTTGGAGGTTAGTTTTTCATGATATAAAAAAAATCTGCTGTAAGTCTCTTCAGATTTCCCTGGAAGTGAAACAAACAGATGAGGGACCCTACTATTTCTTACTAATATATGGACTGTATGTAACTGGTGATACATATCTGGGCTGCATTGAAATGTTCCATCACATACCCAGTCCTCATAATTTACCAAATCAGCTAAGCCAGAGTCATGTCTAATCCCAAAATTCTGTCTGCATCCTATTCTCCACCATCAAAGAGCAAAACATTTTCACCAATTCCTTATACTCATCAGGAGTCACGTAACCATTTATTTTGGGGCAATAAGAGGAGCTTGAGTCTTCTTTTGTCTCCAACTTCTAATACCACATGATAAATTTGGTAAAAATGGCGTGAGAGAACGCCTTGCATCTAAATTAGCTAAAGAATCAATCGTTCATGCTCTTGAAGACTGTGGTGAATCCCTGGCCGCATCACTTATATCTGCCGTAGCTTGGGAAACATTTGGTTTTGTCAGATGGGAGGGATGGCTGTGCTCAGGGGGTATCTGCAGACTGATCTGTGATCACTTTCTAGTACAGTGGGTTTAATATGCAGCCTGGCTTTGCAGTACTGAAACCAAACTATCAACCAGGTAGTTTATCTTTTTCTTTTTTAATTTAAATTTTTATTATAAATTTTACAGTAAAAGTAAAATGAACAATATCCTAGAAGTCAAAATTCTACTTACAGGTAATGGTAAGAGTAGGGAAACTACAGACTCCAAATTTTACCAAACAATATACAGCTTTCCAGATCAGCAGCTTAACTGGAAAAAACATGAACTTTGTAAGCAAACAGATGTCAAATCAAATCCCTGCTCCCCTAACTAACAACCGAGTGGTATCAAACTAGGTAGCTATGCTATCTTTTTTTTTACATCTTCATTGGAGTATAATTGCTCTACAGTGTGGTGTGTTAGTTTCTGCTGTATAACAAAGTGAATCAGCTCTACGTATACATATATCCCCATATCCCCTCCCTCTTGCGTCTCCCTCCCACCCTCCCTATCCCAGCCCTCTAGGTGGTCACGAAGCACCAAGCTGATCTCCCTGTGCTATGCGGCTGCTTCCCACTAGCTATCTATTTTACCTTTCGTAGTGTGTCTATGTCCATGCCACTCTCTCATTTCGTCCCAGCTTCCCCTTCTCCGTTCCTGTGTCCTCAAGTCCATTCAGTGGTAAAAACTGGACACGGTCTTTCTGGCAGTGCCTCTAATCATCCTCTGCATGTTCCCTTCCCAGGAGTCAGGCCACGCCAGGACAGGCTCAGAGAAGTGTCCACAGGGAGCTCCCCGTCATCAGAGGGCCTGTCTGCTGTCCCCCCTGCCGGCTCCCCCCTTGCACAGCAACTCCTGCCAGCAGGGAAGCAACTTCCCCCCGGCCTACTTGGTGCCCTGGCAGAGGGGCCCGGAGCTGAGTGCCCAGGGCTCGCCCGGGGGTCTGGAGTCCCGTGGTCCCCCTGACCTGGCCTGGGCCACAGGTGCCCTCCTGCCGCAGGAAGTTCTCTCTGCCCCTTTCTCCTGATGCACGCACGCGGATGGATGTCAAGGTGATTTCTCTGAGCAAAGGATAAGCTTCTCTGCCTAGGATGCTCACAGGTCGGCCTGAGTGGTCACGTCCTTAGCACGTGGTCCTCGGGTGACTCTGTGGTCTTGGGGACAGATGTAAGCCCGGTGTGAGGAATAAGTGAAACACGTATAAGAAAAGATTTGGAAAATTCACTAATTTTTTCCCTTCTGAGCACAAGAAACGCTGACTTTAAAAAGGTCTTTCCTGAGGCAATTTTTGTCATTGTCATTTCCATTTTTCTGTGATTTGTCTGAGTGTGGGAGTGGAATGAGTCAGTATAAAGCGGAAGATTAACTAAAGAAACCAGAAGCAGGGGCCCACAGCATTGCAGGGGTCCCATGGAAGGGCCTGATCCAGCCACTCTGGGGCCGGGCCTGATCCTCTGAGTTTCTAGCAAGTTCATCACTGTAACACGGAGACGGTACTGGCCACCTTCTCTCTTTGCTGTCCACCCAGAATGGTGCTTGGTCCACAGGACCATTGTATGTACGAGAAATTAATTCAAGATGGATCATTGACTTTTTGTACATATGGTGTCTAGTATTGTTAGGTACAGAAGGGTAACATCGTAACGCGTCCAGAGGGACTGGGATTAGGACGCAGGCGTGCGCGGGGCCCGGTGAGGCCACCCACCCACGTGAGGCCGGCCAGGACGGATGGTGAAGGCGACTTCAGGGCCGAGGCTTCGGGGGTGAAGAGGCTGCGACGGCGGATCTGGATCCGAGGGGGAGAGAGGAGGACATGCAGTGCAGAGGCCGGAGGCCTGGAGGATGCGCCGGCCCGGCCATGACTGGGGTGCGTGTGGTGTGGTGACCCGGAGGTTTAAAGGGTTTGAGGAGGTGGCCCCTCAGGCTGGCCGGTCCTCCTTTTCCCGAGCAGCTCCATCCCCAGTGGGTGGATGTTTCACCTCTAGCCCCACCTTCCACGGGGGACTTGCCCATTTCCGCTCAGCGTTGGCCCTATAGGCCCCGGCCAGCTCATCTTCCTCTTCTGCTTCCGGCTTCACGTCGGTCCCTTCCCTCTCCCCAAGCCCAGAGGGCCTGGAATCCAGGCGGAAAGCTCCGCTGGACCCCACTCTCGTTTCAGAATCATCATGAAGGGTAGTGAAGGAAACTGCACACACACAGAGTCAATGCCATGGCTTCACACACCCACCGGTCATCCAAGCAAGTGCAGCATGTTCTTTTACTCCTGGTTGGACGCAGTGGAGGTGAGAAAACTGTGTGTGTGACAAAAAGACAAAGTATTCCAAGGCCCCTTGATCTGCAAAGTGTTAAAAATAATGCAGGAAGTTTGCTCCATGCTGCCAACAGATTTAGTATTCATTTTGAGTGAGTTGTATGCAGTTCAGGACTTTCTATAAATTTTTTATCATTCATTTCATAAAACAACTTTTTATTTGCATTAAAGGCATTTACATCAAATGCAGTGAGAATAGCAGAGAACCAGCTCTGTAATACAAGATGGAGATTTCTTCTGTAGAATTCTAATGACCATTCAAGAGACAGAGCAGCAGGGGATGGAGAAAGAGACAGAAGGTGGGGATGAGGAGGAGCAGGAGGTGAGGGGGAAGCAGGAGGGGAGGGGG
>NC_041229.1:204008-241508 GCF_002837175.3 Physeter macrocephalus
CAGGAGGGGAGGGGGGAGCAGGAGGGGAGTGGGGAGCAGAGAGGCCGCCCTGACCTGATGGGCCCAGGGCAAGTTGTGCAGACGTCTGCAGGGAGAGTGAGGGACTCCCCAAAATGGGCAGGCTTGCTCTGCGGAGCCTTTAGCACTGTGTAAGGCCCACTGTGTGGGGTATCTGGTGATTTGTCCGAGGCCCACAGTTGGGGCGGGGGGGAGGGGGCGTACATAAAGAGCGGTGCGAGGGCTTCCCTGGTGGCGCAGTGGTTGAGAGTCCGCTTGCCATGCAGGGGACGCGGGTTCGTGCCCCGGTCCTGGAAGATCCCACATGCCGCGGAGCGGCTGGGCCCGTGAGCCATGGCCCCTGAGCCTGCGCGTCCAGAGCCCGTGCTCTGCAAAGGAAGAGGCCACAACAGTGAGAGGCCCGCGTACCGCGGAAAAAAAAAAAAAAAAAAAAAAAGAGGGGTGCGAGCAGAAGTTGAGGAGGAGGAGGGAGAGCCAACAGGTCAGGGGCTTGGAGACGATCCCCCAGATCAGGACGTGCTGAGCCCACGACCCCCACAGCACGGCACCCGCACCCATCCCTCGAGCCTGGATTCCCCCGCACCACACAGCCTGCAAGCCTGAGGGCACTTGGGGTCACTGCAGGGAACCTGCTCCAAGGGGACAGGCCGGACTGCAGGGGCCCTGAAGGCGACCGCTGCTCCTGCTTCAGGAAGGCAGGTCACCCGGCTCCTGGGGTGGCGACCCCCCTGCACCCCTCCCCCCTCCGCACCCCTCCTTCCCCCTCCAGCTCCACTCAGCACGGTGAACGGGGGTGTCGGGGTCCACTGGACGCGGCGGGGAAGCCCTTCCTCATCCACAGTCTCGTGTGCAGATCAGCAGAAAGAAGCACCCTCAGACACCTGCCTGCCCCACCCAGACGCCGCGTCAGGGCCTTTGTGTAGGGTCGAACCTGCAGAGCCGGGTAAAACAGTAGTGTTATCCCCATCTTACAGATACGTAAATTAGAGGCTCACAGAATCTTCCTAACTTGCCCAAAACACAAGTCATAGGGTGTGGATTAAGAAAAGCCTGCAAATAGAGAAAGATAAATACCATGTGATATTGCTTATATGTGGAATCTAATAAAAGGCTATAAATAAACTTATTTACAAAACAGAAATAGAATTACAGATGTCGAAAATAAACTTATGGTTACCAAGGGGGGAAGGAGGGAGGGATAAATTGGGAGGTTGGGATTGACATATACACACTACTATATATAAAATAGATAACTAATAAGGACCTACTGTATAGCACAGGGAACTCTACTCAATACTCTGTAATGACCTATATGGGAAAAGAATCTAAAAAACAGTGGATACATGTATATGTATAACTGATTCACTTCACTGTACACCCGAAACTAACACAATGTTGTAAATCACCTATACCCCAATACAAATGTTTTTTAAAAGACTGACAAAATTAAAAAAAAAAAAGACGTCTGCAAATGGACATAACACAAGATAAAACCCTCCTCACCCTTCCTTGTGACCCAGTGTACAGGACAGTGCCTGAAAAATCACAAGATTCTCAACCAATATTTATTTATGTATTTATTTATGTATTTATTTATTTATTGCCCCAGCAATCCCACTACTGGGCATATACCCTGAGAAAACCATAATTCAAAAAGAGTCACGTACCACAATGTTCACTGCAGCTCTATTTACAATAGCCAGGACATGGAAGCAACCTAAATGTCCAATGACAGATGAATGGATAAAGAAGATGTGGCACAGATATACAATGGAATATTACTTGGCCATAAAAAGAAACGAAGTTGAGCTATTTATAGTGAGGTGGATGGACCTAGAGTCTGTCATACAGAGTGAAGTTAAGTCAGAAAGAGAAAAACAAATACTGTATGATAACACATATATATGGAATCTAAAAAAAAATGGTTCTGAAGAACCTAGGGGCAGGACAGGAATAAAGACGCAGACATAGAGAATGGACTTGAGGACACGGGGAGGGGGAAGAGTAAGCTGGGACGAAGTGAGAGAGTGGCATGGACATATATACACTACCAAATGTAAAATAGATAGTTAGTGGGAAGCAGACGCATAGCACAGGGAGATCAGTTAGGTGCTTTGTGACCACCTAGAGGGTCGGGATAGGGAGGGTGGGAGGGAGACGCAAGAGGGAGGGGGATATGGGGATACATGTATACGTATAGCTGATTCACTTTGTTATAAAGCAGAAACTAACACACCATTGTAAAGCAATTATACTCCAATAAAGATGTTAAAAAAATCAACCAATATTTATTGAATGAATGAGTAAAGCAGCTGAGTGCTTAAAGAAGTCTAAGGAGAAGGGATACTGCATTTGAACCCAATGGAGACTTGGTGACATAGAGAGAGTTCTTTCCAGGACACACAGCTGGTGAGGGGCGGGGATGGTGTGGAGGTGAGAGGGAAAGTTCTAGGTACAGGAAGTACCCGCGTTTACCTGCGAGGTGAGCTCCTGCCAGCCCTCGAGTTTGGTCAGATCCTTCTCATTTGTTTTCTCAAACTACGTGACAGATGACATTTATCAGCACTGTTCTGTGCAGCGTGTTTTAGACAGAAACAAACAGGATGGATACAGAGAGGGCACATGTATTTAATTGTGGATGACATAGCCTATTACGGGTCACTGATAGATTGGATCACAAAATAAGGATTCAAACATAATTCAAAAACGATGGGCTGAAGCCAGGAGAGCTGACATTTCCAGGGATAAACGCAGACTCACTTACTCATTGACCGCCGTGGAGGGCACCTGGGTCTCAGGACTCACACTCCCTCTTAGGGCTAGAGAGGAGTTGACGTCTGAGCTCAGTTGTCAAGAAACAAACCAGGTTTTTCAGCCAGAGAAGACGGGGTAAAGCTCTCGGGGAGAGAGAATGCGGGGTGGGGTGACTTCGTGGAGGCACAGGACACGCCGGCTGGGGGGCTGGCAGTGCACCTCTTTGTGGCATAAATGTGCCCTGAATGTCCCCTTGTGCCAGGCGAGGGTTACGTGCCGGGAACCAGCGCTGACACAGGAGGCCTCTCGTTTGGGGGGTGGGCTTGTGCTAATCACTACAAGGAAAGGAGCAGAGTAACGACCATTTGAGGAGGTAACAGCGTGGATGGCACTGACATCAGACGGGGTGGGGGGGTCCAGGAGGGCGGCCAGTGTCTGGGTTCCCGAGGCTGTCCCTGTTCCAGCCCCAAAAGCCCCGAGTCCCGGGACGGCCCAGTACAGCGGGCAGCTAGCAGGGAAGGCTTCTCAGAGGAGGCGACCGCCAGGCCCAGACGTCACGGGTGCCGTGGGTCAGATTCTCAAAGATCCGGGGCAGTTTTACGAGGACGGGTCGGTGAGTGGGAAGCCTTTAGGAGCATCTTCCACGCAATACTTACGAAGTTTTACCTCCGTCCAAGCCCCAGCCTCACCCTGGGTGGATGGCAGCGGGCAGCCTGGCTGGACTCCGAGGGTGGCGGGGGACAAAGGGCTGCACCCGGCGCTCTCCCTGGAGGCTCACAGCCGCTTTGGCAACGTGCCGGAGGCTCCTTCCCTACCCACCCCCCCTCCCCTCTGGCCCAAGCTCAGCACTGACACCCTGGGTACCACCCTCTGTTTTCCCGCAGGCCGATGCCGTCCCCGTCCACCAGGCTGCACGGCTGCCCACCCTGTCTCCCCCAAACGCCCTCTACACTGAGGGCCGCGGACCCTGAAAGGCTGGTCCTGGACCCGACAGAACCCCAGTAACTGGTTCTTATCATCATCACCGAAACCAAGGGGAGTCCTCAGTTAGATCCAGTAAACTGTAACCTGCCGGCACAGACCAAAAACTCACATGTTCTCCAAGCATCACAGTAAAATGACCACAGGAGACGAAACAGTAAGATGTTTGCCCAGCTTACTTTTCAGGAACTTGGAGTCTGCTGTGTCCAGTTTAAGCTCCAGCCGGTTAAGACTGGTTAGGACCCCCGATGCTCCATCTGGGCCTGTGCGAGTGTCCACTGGTGACCTCTGACATCAGAGGACCCCAGACTTCACCCTCAGACCCTGCTAAGCCATCACTTTCAGGACATGCGTCCTGTGAAGAAGCCTGGAGCTTAGTTGCTTCCTGCAGAACGGCATTAGCTCACCTCTTTCTTATTTCCGGTCACCTTTCCCCAAGCTCCCTGCTTCTTTACCCCAACAACATCCCGAGCTTTGTCACCCTTCTCCTCGCTTGGCGGCCTCGTGAACAAACCCTGTCTCTGCTGCAAAGCTCGGCATCTCAGCGTTTGGCTCCCGGGCAACAGGCAAACGAACCCAGTTGGTAACATCGTGATTAAAAGGAGAAGCAGCCGGAACACACGCCTGCTTAAGCACCTCCCAAAGCTTTCTCCTGCCTTCGTGAGGAAACCCAGTCTGGCACCTGCCTGCTCTGCTGAGCTCTCTGTGGTTGCGCTTACCTGGACCTATTGAGTCAGCTGCAGCGGCTCCTAGCCTGCTCGCTCCCAGCGCGTGTTAAGAGAGACACGGCCGCTGAAACGCCGCATGAAGACCCCCAGGCGCAGAGGGGGAGCAGCCCCCAGGCAAGGCCGGTCTAGAGGCTTGTCGACAAGAGAAGTTGGTCTCAAGAGGAGAAACTGACTCTATCGCTTTCCGGTGTCACTAACCAACAGGGAACACTTTCTTTCTCACACTCCCTAAGTGTCTGACTTAGTGTAGCTCAAACCCTAATGAGACAACTCCAGCATCTCAAAGGACTGACGCAAGCTTGCCAGCCACACGCGGTGTTACAAAGCGCCACACCCTAGCAGCTTGAAACACAAATGCATTATCCCGGTCGTGGAGGTCTCGCCGGGCTGACATCTAGGTGTCCCCAGGGCTGCTCCCTGGGGCAGCGGTGGATCCAGGGAGAGCCCATTGCCTGGCCTTTGCCAGCCTCTCGCGGGCCCCGGTGCCCCTCCTCCACTCTCCATGGCCTCACCCCCCTCACATTCCTGCTCTGACTCTGACCCTCCTGCCCCCATCCGCCCCCGTAAGGACGCCTGTGGTCACCGGGACCCCATCCACATCATCCAGAACAGTCTCCCCGTCTCAAGATCTTTAACTTGGTCACGTCAGCAAAGTCCGCTTTGCCGCATCAGGTAACCTACCCACAGGTGCTGGGGTTGGGATAGGGACCTCTCTAGGGGATGCTTTTCTGCCATTAACACTCCCCCAACATCCCACTGGGTGTCTCTTGCTGGTGGACTGTCCTCTCTGTGGCCACTGCTGGACCAGCTGCCCCTCGTGACACCTCTGAGGCCTCATATTCTCTTTTCAGCAGAGGAGAGAAAAGAAAAGAAGGGAAAATGTGTGTGTGCACTTTTTTATGCTTTGAGACTAGAAATCAGGGGGTAGAGATGGGAGTGGTCCGCCCACAGCCACCCCTACTGACCCACCAGCAACACTTCTGCTTTCTGTCCTCACAGCCTTGTTGTCTGCTGGCCAAGAGGCCTTAGGTCCAGAGGGGGGGATGCATCCACCAGGAGACAGGACGGCTCCGCTGAACGGGAGGTTAAGTCACAGGGCTGGAAGGGTCCGAGGGCTGATGGGTGAGCTTCCCGCAGAAGCATCAGGCCTTGAAGACGTCGTGCTCCAGCCACTCCTTCCAGGTGACCTCTGTCAGGACCACACAGTCACAACCATGGCCCGCAAAGCTCTGTGCAAAGGCCTGGCTGAGCTGCTCGTGACGTGTGATAAATGGTAGGGCCCGGGGTCCGCAGGCTTCACCATTTGTTTGCTCGCCTGGCCGTGGGCCTCACCTCCATCTGCTGTCATTGCCCCAAACCCTCCCGCACCTTCTGCAGCAGAAGAGCAGCCGTGAGGTGAGTCCGGGGGCAACGGGAGAAGCCATGTGGCGACTGGAAGGACCCTTGTCCGCAGCTCTGTCTGTGGGTGGTCCTGTGGCCCCTGTTCACACAGACCCCTGGCCTGGGTCCAGGGGAGCAGGGAGGGTGTGCACCTCCACTTCCAGGTCTGTCAGCATCCAGACAGGCCCACAGTGGCTTCACAAGCCCCTGCTCTTCCCCGAAGAGAAGTGCCCCTCCTGCTGCCCCCCCGGTCCCCACAGCTCCTGAGCCATTCGGAGCTGTCCTTGCTCAGGACGGGAGCCGAGGCCAGAGCTGGGGCGGCAGCTGGGCTAGCACGGGCTGGCTGGGCTCCAGAGGGGCTTCTGGAAAAAAGCTACACCCCTGGAATCTCTCCAGATAGAGACTCTGAGGCATCAGAAATCAGCCCCCGAAGTGGACTGTTCATCCAGACAAGAGCAGCGGGAGAGGGGGTAGGGCCTGGGTGGGGGGGGTCAGTGGTCAGGAGCCTGCACCCCCTTGTCAATCAATCAGCTCTGAGCTTCCCCAGGCCAGATGGCCACGCTGCTGCCCCAGGGCTGAGCAGGCAGCATGCCCTTATTAGCTGGAGACCTTGGCCAAGCCACTCCCTCACTTCCTGTGTCCTTGATTTTAGAAAGGCCCCAGAAGCACCTGCTTCACACCTGTGCTGCTCGTGAGAGATGCACACGTGGACGGCTCATTACGATGCCTGACGAAGGCCCAGCAAAGGGGCCGAGGGCAGCAGAGCCCGGACACGGCGCTGCCCTCAGGGTGCCACGTGGGGAGCAGCCTGAGGACAGGCCCTGGGCCCCAGGCTCCGGCCTGCACGCAGCAGAGGAACACACACGACAAGAGGTGAATTGGGAGATGGGTCAGACACGTGTGATGTGAGCTGTATTTCTCATCCCTTTCTTGCATGAAGCCGCTGCTCTGCCAGGCACGACACAGCATTTCCATGGAAACCACTTGGTCAGCTGGGCCCCGCCTCACTGACACTGCCGTGGAATCGTGCTGTCCTCTGGGTAACGGACCGGATTACCGAGTGGGGGGAATACAGCACATTTGCAAGCTCACACCCACCTGCCCGCCTGCATGCTTCTTTCTGGAGGCTGTAACTGAGCTGCTTTGTTGCTGCTTAACAAGGCCTGGGGGCCTGATGCTTTAAAGAAAGAAGAAAAGATGCTTTTAAGCTGTCAAGTGCTTGCTTCAAACAGGTCAGCAAGGAGGCAGAGGAAGGGGCCGGTGGTTATTAAGGAATCAAAGGCGGTGGGGGAAGAGCCGCCGGGGAAGGGCCCCTACCCACCGCCCACCGCCCAGGGCACAGAGGTGGCAGAGACCTCCCGAGCCCCACACGGGCCTGGATTGGCATGGCCTCATGCTGCCTCCTAGCTGCTCCCCGTCCACACCTCACATACACCACACACATGCACACACACTGCACACACCTCACGTCCATCACACACACACCACACAGTGTACACACACACACACACACACTGCACACACCTCACGTCCATCACACACACACCACACAGTGTACACAGACACACATACACACACAGTACACAAACACAGCACACACAGACACAGAGCTCACATGCATCACACACACACCACAAGACACACAACACAGTGCACAGACACACACACAGCGCACACAGACACACCTCACATCCATCACTCACACACGACACACACCACATGACACATACCACACAGTGTACACACATACACATCATACACAGACACACGTCACATCATCACATACACACCACAAGACCATACCACACACAGGTGTACACACACATGCATACACTACAAATACACACACCACACAGGTACACAAATACACACGTGCACTCATGTGCACAGCACACACATGTAAACACATATGCACACCACACACATGTACACACATACACACACACATCAAGCACATAGCTTCATACAGTCAATCAACACACGCTGACCATCCCTATGAAACAACTCCGTAGGAAGCGCCCTGCGGGGTGATGATGAGCGAGACACGGTCCTTACCCGCCACTCGGGGCACTTACCTAAATGACCTCATTAGTTTTCACATAATCTCAAGAAGCACTTATTTCTTAATCAAGTTTCTGAAGAACCACAACCACAACAAGCAACTGAACAGCCTCCATCTCTTGAGCACCCACAGGTGCCCACCACCGCCTTCCCGCAAACCCCAGGGGCAGCGGGCCCCTCACGCCCTCCTAGGGGGACCGTTTCTGGGTCACAGGGGACCAGGGGACCAGCCAGGTAAGTGTCAGTGTCAGCCAGGAAATGCCAAAAACATGAGAGGGAAAACTCAAGAGTGAAGAATGAAAAGTGAGGGCTGAGACGCTGGAAAGACGCAAAGTGCTTCCAGAGAGAGGAGCAGGTCTCCTCCATGGAAACTGATTCCCATCTGTGATCTGTTCAAACACACAAACGTTCCAGAGGGCGAGAGCCAGCTATCAAAATGGCCAATTACCTGAGAAAATGCACCCGTGTTCCTGGGGACAGGTCCACCTGCGTGTGCATCAGGTGTCCAGACAATCAGCCTATCTCTCACCCATGGGGAGAGTAGAATTTAAGGCAGAAGCGGTCAGCCTGTCTCGGGTTACGGGGGTGTGTCCAGAAAGCAGGAGAGCAGTGGGGCCTGAGCTGGGGAAGAAGATTTGACCACCACGCAGGACGCAAGACCCGCTCTTCTGCCTGTTGTGTCCGCGATGGGCAGGAAGTACGTGGGGACCGAAAGCCCGACGTCGCGTGTCACCTGGAATGTCACGGTGGTTCAGGAGCCCCCGGGGGGAGGGGCCTTCTGCTAGTCCTTCCTGAGAGTAAAAGCCCCGAGGGAAGAAGAGGGACGACCCTCCCTCCTCCATCTTCACCCCTCCAGCCACCAGCTGCGTGCGTCCGAGGACGTCCAGGAGCTCCTGGGTTCACGACCACACGGTCAGCCCCTGGCCAGGACGTCAAGACAGAGAAGCAAGGAAACCCAGGAATATCTGCGGACGCCACTCACAGGGAGGGGAGGGGAGGGCAGTCAGGGCTCAGCCTCCCGTGTGTCCTAGAGAAGATAACACCTCACCTGGGACCTCCACATGGGGCCGCTTGTAGTTCTCTGCCCACCTTAAAGGTTTTGTAAAGGAATCAAAATCGCTCTCCCAAAGAGGCTCTGGGAAGCCTGCTGAGCCTGGCTGCTGCCCTGTGAGACGGGCATTTGAAGTTTCTCCATCATCAAACACGGAGGAAGAGCGCGGGGAGGAGGAAAAGGTGAGGTCTTGGGGGAGTGCCAGTCCCACCAGCCTTGGTCTGTCCTCCCGATGAGCTCACAGCCCTCTGTCTCCCGATGGGATGGCACACAGATTTATCAGCCCCTTTCCACAAGCTGGCTGATGTGAGAGGAAAGAGGTCCCGAGAGTGCAAAGCTAGGTTTTTTAACCAAAATTGATGCATAGATTCAATCCAACTCCAACAAAAACGCCAGCATTATTTGTGTAAATTAGTGGGCTGATCCTAAAATGCTTACAGGGAGGCAAAGGACTGGGAACAGCCAAGCTGACCCCTGAGGAGCACAGAGAGAACAGAACTAGAGCGCTCACGCCACCAGCTCTCGGGCCGCATCAGAGGCTGTATTAACTGAGAGAGCTTGCTACTGACTCAAGAATAGGTAAACCGGCCAACGGAACAGAACATAAAATTCAGAAACAAGCCCAAGCATGTAGGGCTCCCGGATTTGTGACAAAAATAGCACCTCAGTGTTGGGAAGGAAGGACGGTCTTCAAAGAATTGTGCACAGACGGCACATATTTGTACACGTGTGTGTGTGTGTGACTTGCGTCGTTCCGAATGCAGCAATCAGTACCAGACGGACTACAGAGGAAACAGGAGACAGCTTTGGAACCTTGAAGTAGGCAATTTTCTTCCATAGGACACAAAAGGGACTAACCATAAAAGAAAGAAATTCAAAATTGATAAATTAGACACAATTAAAATAAAGCTTTGGGTAACGGCGGAGTACTCTGTAGCAGACTAATCATCCTGCCCAAAGAGTCAAAGCTCACTATCACGCACACGCACACACACACGCATGCACGCGCACACACGCACGCACACATATGCACGCGCACGCACACAGTGCACGCACGTGCTCGCACACACGCACGCACACATGCACACGCGCACGCACACACGCGCGCGCACGCACACACACACACACACGTGAAGGCACTGACAGGGTTGCGGAGCCGGGAGGACCCCTGCAGGGAGGAATCACATGGCTGAGGTCGGTGCTGCTCCAGCTCTACCCCTGGGTACCTCCTGCTTCACGTGGAACGTGGGGACCCCTGGGAGGTGTGCCCCTCTGGTCCCTAGCCTCCTGCACTCGGCAGGGGAGAAGCTCTGGCCGAAGTGTGTTTCAGACAATCTCTGCGAGGATGCTGGCGTACGAGCAGCCCCGAGTGAGGAGCGTGTGTCTCGCTCCGGGGCTCAGGGCCTGTGTGCTGGGGCCCAGGAGCAGGAAGGGGCTCCATGTGGAAGAAGAGCCTGCAGCTTCACCCCTCAGAAGGGAGCCGGGCTCTGCAGGCACAGAGCTCCTCCTCGAGACTCCCCGTTGTCCACGCAGGGATCGCTGGGCCCCCTCACATCACCCTGCAGGGGCTGGGGCCGTGGAGCTGGCACAGAAATGCTGACACCCTGATGCCACTACTGCTGTGTCACACGCTGTCCTCGGTCCCGAAGGGGTCGTGCGCCTTCCACCTCAGTCCCTGAAGCGAGCGGGTCCCGTGAAAGCTCAGACCGTCCACCGTTCTGGGCAGCTGTTGTGAAGAGAAGCAAGAGGGGTCTGAGGGCCTCCAGGGTCCACGGACAGGACTCAAGCCCAGTCCCCGGGAACTGGTACAAAGCCATCTGCTAAACTCACCAGGAAACCAGCTCCCCGCTAAGGAGAGGATCAGCCACCGGGGAGCAGGTTCAAGGTCTCAAAGACGGATGCCCGGAGAGCATGTTGATCCCTCCAAGATATCGCGAGACGCACGAGTCTTCCGGAGGCACAGAGCAGGCTGGCCCGTCCAGCCTCTGAAGCAGGATTTTAGGTGTTTCCCTCACTCTCTTCTCATCTGTTTTCCTGCCAGTGAGTCGTCAACACGTCCTGAGCTCTCACTCTGCATCAGGTGCAAACCAGAGAAGCAGGTCCCGCCTCGATCCACAGAGCCGTCACAACACGGAGATGCAGATGCTGTGGGGAGATGAGACATGCAGAGAAAGGAACCACCACACGGGGTCAGGGTCGGGGCACGGAGCGTCTGGGCAGCAAGCGGTGCCGCGGGGCTGGGGGCAGGGAGAGCTGTGGTGTCAATTCTGCTCTCAGGGGCCGTGGATTTGCCGCCAGCTGGTCAGCAGCCCCATCCTCGTCCCTGCTAAGTAATGAGAGTGACAGCGAGAAGTGACCGTCCTCCCCAAAAGCTTCTGTGCCAGGTTCCTCCTCTTCCCTCATCAGGCACTTCAGCCTCAGATAAGCTTGGCAGGACTGAGAGAGTAAAAGGAAACAGGGCAAAGTAAGCCAATAAGAAGAACAGAACAAGAAGAAGAAAGCAGGAAACAAACACACTTCCTACAATCAGATGTCTTGGGGGATCTCGTGGAGGAATGAGGGCCGGGGGTGTGGAAGCTCTGTGGCCTTGGTGAACGAATTCCATTTCTGATTTATTCATTTCTAAATAATTCAGTGGGAAAAAGTGAGTGTTTGGGGCCTTTTGAGTTGATTTCCAGTGTCTTACTTTGTGTGAAATCATCCCGTCACGAAAAAGGAGTGCTCTGGTTTTCTTGCTAATTAAGGAACTGGCGGTGGACTTGGCGTCACAGCATTGATAGGAGGTGTCACATCCCTCGATGGCTGTTTCTTGCCCCTGAAGCTGTGTTTGTAGGGGGGTGTGTGTGTGTGTGTGAGTGGGCGTGAGAGTGTGGCTAACATGTGAGTGTGCGCAAGTGTGAGTGTGAGCCCCTCCCACCTCCCCCAGGCCCCTGGTGGCCCCGCAGTGCCCGGTCCCTCCTCCGTCCCTGCCTCCCACCCAGGTCTCACACCCCATCACTGACCTCTCCCCGAGGCCTGCATGTCCCCTGTGACCCCCATCCTGTTGGGAGGGGACCAGCCCACAGCATGAGCCTCATCCAGTCCCCCGGATGTCACATGCCGGGCAGACCCCCAGGAGCCCCTGGACACGGGCAGGGAGGCCCTCACCCCACGAATCCCTCGGTGAGAGAAAAAGCAAAAGATAATCTGGGAGTGACGGAAGCGCCTTCCACTTACGAAGAGCTGTCAGCCTCCTCAGGCTCTTCCGATGCCGCTTATCCCGTCGTGCAGCGAGGGCAGTGCCCGCGCCTACCCGACCCAGGGACCCCGCCAGGCCCCGCCCTTTGCCCAGCTCTGCACCCCAGACCCAGACCCTGGTGCCCCACAGGCCGAGCGCGAGCATGTTTGAGAAGCATCGTCTCCACGGCTCTTCCTACCAGACCCTCAGCAACGCAGCAGGTTAGCGCCAGGCGGCGCGCACAGAAACCCGGAGCCCAGGCAGGGCTGGTCCCAGCTCCGGGCTGGGGGTGGGGGTGGGAAACGGGGGCCGAGGGGGTTGGTGCAGACGTGGCTGCTTGGGGAGCCTGGGAGGGGGCGGGTTTGCAGCTCCAGCACAGAGCCGAACCTCCTGCTCCAAGCATCCTTAATTAGACCTCAAGGGAGCAGTGGAGGGGAGAAAAGTATTAGAATTTCTAATCTTGCTCTGCCAAGCGTACTCCTGTTTATCTGAGGAAAATGGAGAGAGAGTGATTCACCCGAGCAAGGTGGGAGTGGGGGAAGCGGCTCCCACCAGCGGAGTGGTGAGGTTGGAAGGAGGGGAGGGGCCGTCAGAGGCCACTGGCCCCGAGCCAACGCAGGCTCCGGGCCTCATCACCCCGCCCCCATCACCACACCGTGCCGGGCTCACAGCCTCAACAGCGAGCACTCGGCCGACCGGGCGGTGTCACACACGCCGCTCCCCCAGCGCCTGCCGTGTGGAAATAACCTAACACACTTGTGTGCAAACACGCTCGAGGGCTTAACGGAAGTCCTGTGTAAGAGGCCTTTGGAGCCCAAAGGGGCCAGCGCCTCTGAGATCAAACTGACCCTGGGGAGGCCCTCGCAGCACCGGGGAAGCACTGGACTGAAAAGAGCACCCTCCCCCCGAGGAAGCTGTGCTCTCAGCTCGGCTTGGAGCCTTCGTTGCAAGGGTGCCTGTCCCTGTCTTTAGACCCGACTCTTCAGCCGTGGACGAACATAAATCCCGGTCCACGTGCAGGTTCCCGCTGGCTCCTCCTTTGCTCCTGCAGCTGCGAGCAGGTGTGCGAACATCCGTGAACTTCAGCCCCTCCACCTGTCGGGGGTGACCTGTCTCCTCCCCAGGTCACTGCGCTCAGCTGTCAGGAACAGCTGTGCCTACGTTTCTGGCACATCCAGAGCTTTGTGAACTCTGGGGGTTCCTTTCTGTCACCAGATCCCGACACCCTGATTCCTGGCACAGGAGTTTCTACATGGTGGTGCAGCCTGTGACAGCGACGGTGACAGGAAGGATCCGCGAGGGTAAGGTCCCCGCCCTGCTCACATGCTACGCGGGGTGGAGCTGGGCTTTCTGACTCTAGGGCCGTGAGGTCGGGCCCAGCAGCCCTTACAGTGTCCTCTAAGTGAGACAGCCCTCCAGACGGGAAATGAAGACACGTCCTCATCCTGCTCTGGTCTCTCAAAGCCTGGAGATAGTAGACCCTGGAGAAGGGACCCTCTGGCCGAGCACTCGCCACGCCTGTGGAGCTTGATCCGAACTGCAGAGATAGTTGGAGTGTTGAATTTGGAAGAGGGGTCTCAGTCCTTGGGGATCGAGGGGACACTGGCCCTGCCAGACCTCCCCCTCCCGAGCACAGTGGCTTCGGTGTGGCCGGGAGGGCGGTGGTTTGCCAAACTGGAAGGAAGGGTGTCTTTGAACAATTCTCAGGACATTCATTTTAGAAAACAGCTGAGTCATGGTCCCCAGCAGGCCAGAGGGGGGGCCCTGGGGGAACTGAAATGTGTGGAGGCGCAGAGGAAAGGAGGAGTCACAGCTTCGTCATTTCATCCTCGGGGCCCGGGCAGGCCCACGTGACATTCGTCACCCTGTCCTAACGCCATAAAGAGGTTCAAGTCGCCCTCGGCAGAGACCCTCAGACCAGACCCCAGCGCGCACGCGCGCGCACACACACACACACACACACACACACACACACACACTGTCCTAACGCCATAAAGAGGTTCAAGTCGCCCTCGGCAGAGACCCTCAGACCAGACCCCAGCGCGCACGCGCGCGCGCGCACACACACACACACACACACACACACACACACACACACACACATCATTACTGTTGGGGGCTCAAGGAATGAAAACGCATTTGGATCTTGACGGGGCCACAATTCCATGAGGAAGACAAATCTGATGACAAAATAAATCTAGAATAAAGTCAAATCAAAGTGTCTCCTGGATGACAAACTTGGGTGTTTTCACACCAGAGAGCACATCCTTCCAAAGGAATGTGTCGGGGGGCCCAGGGACCAACCTCTAGGAGAAATTACGTCTGGGGGCCAACAGTATGAGACTCAAAGTCAGATTTCACGATGCACAACCTTGGGCTTTGTGGCATCAGCAAGGGGCATAAAAATCACATCCATGCACAGGGCTGTCCTGACAGCTAAATAATATAACACACAGACGGGGCATAGAAAAGGGCCTGGAGTGACGTGCCTCTCAAGTGCTGACTCTTAAGACCATCCACACACGTGCCTGCTCGAAAGTCTGGTGGTGGAAACTTGGGTCTCATTTCTTAGTGTTTTCCCCAAACCACCAGGAGCTGGCTGTGCTCAGGCAGCCACAGGGGCTTAGGGCCTCAAACCCCTGAGGTGGGCCAGGCTGGACGGCGGCCTCTCCCTCCTTTTGTTGACCTGAGGTGAGGAAACCTTGCCCAGCCTCAGCCCTCCTGGATCCTGAACAGCCCCGGAGGCTCAGGAATCCCCTGTCCTACAGACTGAGTGGAAACTCGAGCCTACAGGGAAGGTCCTGGACAGGAGAACCAGTCCCAGGGGACGCCAGGCACCCCCCCCTCCCCGGGGAGCTAAGGAGGGGAGCAGAGGTGGGGCGTCCCGAGGGTGCCGGCTCCGGGATGGGGGGTGGGGGGCCTGGAGCAGATCTGCCCAAGAAACGTGTGCCCTGGGTGTGACCCAGGGCCCAGGGCGTCCTGGGAGACCCTGCACCCCATGCAAACGGCGAGGAGGCAGGGACAGCCCTGCCCATCGGGGCCCCGTGCGTCTCCGGACTTGGTCCCCTCGGCTTCGAGGCCCGGGTGAGCGGCTTCACCTCTGCGGCTCTGTTTCCTCTGAAAAGGGCCCCAGGGCTGTGGGAGTGCTGAATATCCTGTGTAAACAGAAGGAGGCAAGGACAGGGGTCTCTGTGCTGGGGAGGCCTGGGAAGAGACCGCAGCCCAGGCCGGAGGAGCCCCAGGCTCAGTTATGAGGCTCCGGGGGGCTGAGCGGGACCAGGAGGGTCCGGAAGGAAGAGAGAGGAAGGCCCTCCAGTGACCGCCCGGGGAGGACAGACCCCGGGGGCTGGACGTCCTGCACAGGACGAAACGCGGGCTGGGGGCAGAGGTGTCTGGGCGGCTCCCGAGGAGGTCAGAGCCGCAGGGAGGGCAGGTCGGAGCCCGGGGATGCACAGCTCACCAGGTCACCTGCGGGACAGACCTGCCCACGCAGCCCGACCCTGAGGGGGTCCCCAAAAGGAGGGTGAGATGACAGTGTTCCTCAACCCACCCCCACGTCCTTCCACAGCTCAGGGCTTCATCGGGACCATCACGCCCTCGGGAAGACCGACTCGGTTAAGTGATCTTTCCAAGGTCGCAGAGTGGACGGCTGAGCCTGCCTCTTCCTTCCTCGCGGGAGCCACCCGGGCAGCTGTGCGTGCACCTCCCGGTGGGGGGACACTCAAGGGTCCTCATCACTCACCCCCAGCAGCGGCTCCCCAGGACGGGGCATCCCCACAGGTACATCTGGTGGCTTCTGGAGGCAGTTTTGATCATCAGAACCTGGGGGTCAGGGGCTCCTGGCAGCCGGTAATCATGGAGATAGAAGTTCGGGGTGTCACTAGGTGTGCAGAACAGGGGCTACTCAGCCGCGAATGCTCACAGCACCAGGTCAAAAGGCTCTGACCACGGTGGAGCCGCATCCTCCCCTGGAGAGTCTCCACCAGGATGGCTCCTTCAGCCCGCCTTCCTGCTTTTGCAAGGGCCCCGTTCCCACAGTCCCTCCGGGAACCGCTCCCGGGACCGACTGTCACCACTTTCCCCGAAGGGCAGCGGCAGGTACGGGGTGGGGAGCCTCACTCCTTGTGCCCGCTCGCGCCCCTCTAGCCCAGGGAGTCGGCGCCCACGACACCCACTACCACGCAGCGGCCGAGAGGGTCCCCAGGTGGTCACCCCATGCTTTCCAGAGCAGAGCAGACCGTGGGACACTCCCCATCACGGGGCCAGCCCTCTACACACCCGGGGGACCCTCTCTGCCCAGCCAGCAGCCTCCTCACTCTTTCTCTTTCTGAGAAGACATCAATCATTGCTGAAAATCCAGACGTGGAAAATGAGTCATGGATGCTGGGCCGGGCTGAGTGACAGAGGACAACAGCAGTGCTGGCATGTGACAAAGCCGCAGTGACACCCTGACTGTAGGCCCATGCGCTTAGCAGGTTACCCAGCAAGAGCAGACAGGCTTGGCAGGATTAATCACCACCTGGAAAACAATTTCACACTAGAATAAACAGAAGAGTGAAATAATAAATGCATTGCATTGTCCAGTTCTTAACCTGGGCCTTCATGTAGATTAAAAACAAGTCAATTATTCTTAGCAATGACAGAAACTCATCTTGTTTAGCAAAATAAGACGAAGAGGTCTGGGGTGGAGAGCCGGCGATGTGAGCGAGGGACGCCGTCCCGGGATGATAAACGTCTAACATTGAGCCTCCGCTCCGCCACCGGCTTCCGCGGGAGATACCCCGGCTCGTCCCCACCTGAGAGTGGAGGAAGCAGAAGAGGAAAGCGTGTCAGCTACTAGGGAGTTGTTTTAAAATATAGACGCAAAGCATAAAGATGCAGTTATTTTTCAATAAAGCATCCCATCTCTCTGGGGATTTAGCTCCTGCTCTCACATCCTGTTCCGTGTCTCGTGGAGCAGGTGTTTTGACTCTGCGAGGACCGGACCACAGACCAGGAAGATGCACGTGCTTCCCAAGACAAGGCTGGGCTGCTTTCACCATCGCCTGCTGGGATGTTAAACCATCTGAGAGGTGTTTAAAGAAAACACTTTAATCTTAGAGTAAATGGGGTTTTGTACCTGTAGATCCATGATGCAGGCAAAGAGAAACCCTTTCACCTTTGATTCCGGGGTTTTAAGCTGCGGTTCTGACAGACTCGGGGCTTCTGGAGCCGCAGAGCGTGTAGCTCTGGAGGTGATCGAGTTTCAATCTGGGCAGTGGAGGGTTTCGGAACAAACAGAATTGCTTTTGCTCAGATGATGGTTACAATGGTCCCTGAAGGATAAAAGCGTCCTTGAAAATCGCTGAGTGCCCTGACACACCACAGAGCCTGTGGTTCCCCCGCGCCCTGTAACCCGTGGCCCGTGGAGTTGCTCTCTGCTCTCCGCCTGTGTGTTTGGGAGGGAGCAGGGAGTGTGACCGTCTGTTACAAGCTGCTGTTACCCAGCTACTTGGGGCCCCAGACGGGCAGCCATGGACACAACTGCCCAGACATTTCAGATTCTCTTACATGACTCATCACACACAGAAAATGTACAAGGAAAAATACGCTGTGGGCTTGTCCAAAGCGCACATGTTTGTGTGGACAGAGGTTATTTATTTGTTGGACCACAGGCTGAGTTCTGTGGGGAGCCAGGCCCCCCGCCGCTCTCCGTTGCCCCCAGCCCCTCCGCACTGCTGTGCTTCCAGCGGCCACATGATCCATAGTTAGTAAATAAGTGAATAATCCTGTTCTGTTCATCACAGGAAAAGCCTTCTCCTCTCCCTGTCCTGCTTCCTTGTCCACCTCAAGCCCCATCAGAGCCCCTACAGCTGGCCAGTCCAGCAGGAGATGATCAGCCTCACCCAGAGGAGGGCCGGCTGGCGTTTGGACCTCCTGAAGCACAGAGATCTGGGTTCTTGTCAAGCCCCCCTGCCCCCGCCCGGGACAGGATGGAACTGAGTGTGTGGGCGAGGCTGGGCGTGTGGCCCAACAGTGAGAAGGTGGCCTCTCTGATGCCCCGGGTCCACTCAGAGAGAGAAGAGAGAAGCCAAGAAACCCAGGAAGCTGAAAGGCAAGACTCTCTGAACGATGGGCTGCCTTGCTCTTCAATTGCCACATTTGTTCACCCTGTAAAATCCACAGTAGCCTTGCCCATCGGGAGTCTCCGGCTCTGTGGACACGGAACCCCAGGTTTGCACGTGCATGGCTGACCCCAAACCTTTACCAGAAGGGTTCCATGAGCCAATAGGCCTCCAGCCCCAGACCCGGGAGGCAGGCTCCCAGGGGCCCCCTGGAGACGGCAAAGCCGCCGGGCTGCCCCTGGTTCAGGTGAGCGGGCAGAACCCGTGCTATGCGCAGAGGGGGCTGGGAAAGACTTTTTCCCCAAATCTTTCCCTTGCAGGGTAACCCAGAGGCCGCCCACGCCTCGACCTTGCCTTCTGAATTACCGCATCCCTGTCGCCTAGTGGGGCCACAAGCCAAGCGCGGCCTCCTGCTGGCGCGGAGCTTAGGAGAAACGCGTCTCCGGCGGGGACGGGAGCTGGAGAAAGAGAAACCCGGGCCCCGGACAACCAAAGTCCCGGGCGTCCAGAACATGGTGACGGCGAGGCAGAGCAAGGGGACGGGGCAGGAAAAGGGGCCGAGGGACCCCGACGAGCCCCACGTGCCGCCGCCCTCCAGGTTCCCCCTCCAGACCCCCCTCCCGGCCAGGAAGTCGGGACCCTCGTGTGAGCCACTGCCTTCAGCCCAAGTGGGTCCCAGGTCAACGAACACGTCCCTCTCCCTCATCTGCAGTGGGCAGCGAGTAAAGACATGCAAATTAGTTATTCCTCATAAATAATAATAATAAGACAATAGCCCATGTAAGGCTTTGCTGGGCCCAGGCTGGGGAAGAGCCCGGAAGCCTGGATCTTTCACAGACTGGAAACACTGTGTTTACACGAGAGATGTGGGGGAGGACGAGGACCTGTGGTCGAGGAGCTGGTGGGGACGGAGTCCTGGTTTTCCGTGAGAGTCTGACCAGGGAGCGATATCCAGAGGACCAGCCACCTACCCCAGCCTCGGCAGGAAAGCAGGGCGCTCGTGGGTGCCCCGAGGCTCTGAGAGGGGTGGCTCGTTCAAGGTCAAAGAACAGAGCTGCAAACAGAGCCAGGCCCAAGGCTCTTAGCCCATGACCTCCAGCCGCTGACAGAGAAGCCAAGGAAGGTCGGTGCCTCCCCCAAACCAAGTCCCCATCCTCCGGCAGAACCCTGGCCGCTCTGCGCCAGGCCTTGCCCGCACCCAGCTTCTCAGAGAGCATCCGCCCCTGACGCCCGTCCAGTCCCAAGCCCTGGCCCTGTGGACAGCCGCCCCCCCCGCCACCTGCCCGGGAGCCACCCAGAGCAGGGACGCCATTTATCACTTTAAAGGGGTCCTCACGTTCAGATCTTCGGGCCTCTAGTTTATTGGCCTCAAGGATGAGGGACCCGGAAATCATTACCGACTGGTCCTGTGAGGCCTTTTAGCATCCCCCCAGGCGCAGCCTCAGCTGACCCATCCGGGTTCGGTGGAGCTGCACCTCCTCCCCTCCTGGTCAGGCGGCTCCCGGACTGCCCGTCTGTCCTGCATCCACCTGGCACTCGCCCGGAGCCTCCCCTCCCATCGTCACGACCTGCCTCTCATCTCCCGCTCTCACAAACCCCAGGACAGAGGGTGGCCGGCCCCCTGGAGGTGTCTCCTTTCCCCCTGAGCACAGCCCTCTGCCCTGAGCTCTCCCCACGCTGAGGGAAGGAGGTCCCCCTGTCCCAGCCGGGCCATGCACAAGTGGGAAAGTCCTCCGAGGCTGAGATGAGGACAGGAGATGGTCCCCGCGGTCCCGGGGCCCAGGGTCAGGCACTGTCTTGAGACAGGGAACCTCAGCAGCTGCCTCTGGTTGCCCTGGTGGGGTGGGGCAGAGCTTGGGTGCTGGCTGCTGGGGCCTCAGTTTCTGCTGCTGCGATGTCCCTGCAGGCGTCACCGCGCAGCGGTGAGTCATGAGAGTTAAATCAAATATTGCACATTTATACGTGATATGTCACCGAGTGTCGCTCACAGGGACAAAGGAGGTCATGTGCACAGTTACCTGGATGTTCCCTGAGCAGCAGCCCTACCTGCCGGCGCTCTCCTGTCGCTGAAAGGACCATCCCACACCCCGGGGCCAGGAGGCTCCGCCAGGGCTCATGTGACCACAGCCAAGCCGGCCACTCCTTAGCCAGTGGCTGCGAGCAGGTGCATCCCTCCTGCTAGAGAGGCGGGTGGGCAGGGGGTGACGGACATTTTCAGGTTCCGTCAGCCTGCGATCTCCCCTATGACAAGGGGACCCCCAATTTTTCAAAGTAATAGAATCTTTTTTTGTAGTTTTTTTCCCATTTGGGGAGCCAGACATCTAAGGATTAGAACATTAAAAAATAACTCCAGATAAGGGAATTTAGAAAGTCACGGGGAGAAGCACAGGCTCAGAAAACACTGGAGGAGACATTTTTTTTTCAGCTCTGGCTGACCCCTGGCAAAGAGGCAGCCTTCAACCTTCAAAAAAAAAAAAGAAAGAAAAGAAAAAAAAACACCAAGGGGGAGAATCTGATTTCCAGATTTGCCACATTAAAAGAGTCAAGTGTCCAGTTTTCAAAAACAACAACAAATCACCAGGGAATCAAAGAAATAGGAAAGTCCCATTCAAAGGAGTAGAATAAACTGAAAGAAGCCATCCCTGAGGAAGCCCAGACACTGGCACAACTAGACAAATGCCTAAAAGCACGTTTATGTTTTATTTTTTAAATTGAGGCATATTGACATATAACATTATATTAGCTTGGGGTGAACAACATAGTGATTGGATATTTGTATATATTGTGAAATGATCACAAGAAGTCGAGTTAACATCTTTCCTCACGAACAGTTACAAATGTTTTTCCTTGTGATGCTTTTAAGATTTACTCTCTTAGCAACTTTCAAATATGCAACACAGTATTATTAACCATAGTCACCATGCTATATGTTGCATCTTCAGGAGTTATTTTTTTTATAACTGGAAATTGGACATTTTGACCCCTTTCACCCATTTTGCCCACCCCCATGCCTGGCCTCTGGGAACCACCAGTCTGTTCTCTGTGTCCATGAGCCCAGTTATGTTGCTGGTGTTGTTTAGTTCCAGGTAAAAGTGAGATGAGATGGGATTTGTCTTTCTCTGTCTGACCTACTTCACCTATCTCTCAAGGTCTATCCATGTTGTCACAGATGGTAAGATCACATTCATTTTTTATGACTGAATAATATTCCATTGTATATGTATATACCACATTTCTTTATCCATTCAACCACTGATGGAAACGTAGGTCATTTCCATATCATGGTTATTGTAAATAATGTTTCAATGAACATGAAGGTGCATATGTCTTTTCAAATTAGTGTTTTTGTTTTCTTCAGATACATAGCCAGCAGTGGAATAGCTGGATCATATGGTAGTTCTATTTTTAATTTTTAAAGGAACCTCCATCCTGTTTTCCATAGTGACTGCACCAAATTACATTCCCACCAACAGCGTCCAAGGGTTCCCTTTTCTCCACATCCTGGCCAGCATTTGTTATTTATGTTCTTTTTGATGATAGCTATTCTGACAGGTAAGGGGTGATATCTCATTGTGGTTTTGATTCTCATTTCCCTGATGATTAGTGATGTTGAGCACCTTTTCATATACCTGTTGGCCATCTGTACGTCTTCTTTGGAAAAATGTCTGTTCAGGTCTTCTGCCTATTTTTTAAATTGTTTTTTTGTTGTTGACTTGTACAAGTTCTTTTTATATTTTGGGTATTAACCCCTTATTGTATGTATCATTTGCAAATATCTTCTCCCATTCAATAGTCTCCCTTTTCATTTTGTTGATGGTTTCCTCTGTTGTGCAGAAGCTTTTTAGTTTGATTTTAGTTTAGTTTTTAGTAGTCCCATTTGTTTATTTTTGCTTTTAGTGTCAAATCTAAAAAAATTATTGTCAACACCTTTGTCAAGGAGCTTACTGCCTATGTTGCACTATGTTTTCATCTAGGAGTTTTATGGTTTCAGGTCTTACATTCAAGTCTTTAATCCATTTTGAGTTAATTTTTATGTATGGTGTAAGATAGTCATCTAGTTTCCTTCTTTTGCATGTGGCTGTCCAGTTTTCCCAACACCATTTATTGGAGAGACTGTCCTTTCCCCATTTTATGTTCTTGGCTCTTTTGCCATAAATTAGTTGACCATATATGTGTGGGTTTATATCTGGGCTCTCAATTCTGTTTCATTGATCTATTGTATCTGTTTGTTTGTGAGTACCAAACTGTTTTGATTACTGTAGCTTTGTAGTATGGTTTGAGATCAAGAAGTGTGATGCTCCCAGCTTTGTTCTTCTTTCTCAAATTTGCTTTGGCTATTTGGGGTCTTTTGTGATTCCATACAAATTTAAAAATTTTTTAAATATTTCTTTGAAAAAATGCCATTGAAATTTTCATAGGGATTGCATTGAATATGTAAATTGCTTTGAGTAGTACGAACATTTTAACAATATTAATTCTTCCAATCCATGACCATGGAACATCTTTCCAATTATTTGCATCTTTTTCAATTTATTTTATCAAAGTCTCATAGTTTTCGGTGTACTGAAAACTTTACTTCCTTGGTTAAATTTATTCCTACACATTTTATTCTTTTTGATGCAATTGTAAATGAGATTGTTTTCTTCATTTCTCTCTTTGATAGTTTGTTATTAGTGTACAGTAACACATTAATTTTTGTATATTGATTTTGCATTCTTTTAATTTGCTGAATTTGTTTATTAGTTCTAAAATTTTTTTGATGGAGTCTTTAGGGCTTTTTATATATAATATAATGTCGTGTGCAAATACTGACAGTTTTACTTCTTCCTTTCCAATCTGGATTCCTCTTACTGCTTTTTCTTGCCTAACTGCTCTGGCTAGGACTTCCAATATTATGTTGAGTAAAAGTGGTAAGTGTGGGTATCCTTATCTTGCTCCTGATCTTACAGGAAAAGCTTTCAGGTTTTCATCATTGAGTATGATGTTAGCCGTGGGCTTGTCATATTGGCCTTATCTTCACACTCTCCATCTGTCATGCTCCAGAGCACCAGTATATCTCAGAGAGGAACTCTTACACGTGTCTAGTAGCCCAGTTTTAGCAGCTGACGCCCAGAGACACCCCTGAATGCATGGCTCTGTTTGCCCAGGAGGCTTCCTTTCTGAGTCACACAGGATGGTAACAATCCCTGTGGTTCTTGGCAGGTTATACCCCCAGGGCTCAGCACAGCAGCAGAATGAAACACACCTTCAGGACTTTCCTGGTGGTCCAGTGGTTAAGAATCAGCCTGCCAATGCAGGGGGCACAATTTCAATCCCTGGTCTGGGAGGATCCCACATGCCATGGGGTGACTAATCCTGTGCACCACAACTACTGAGCCGGCACTCTAGACCCTGAAAGCTACAACTACTGAGTCCACATGTCACAACTACTGAAGCCCGCACACCTTAGAGCCTGCACACTGCAACCACTGAGCTCATATGCCACAAATACTGAAGCCCGCATGCTCTGGGGCCCACATGCCACAAGCTACTGAGGCCCGTATGCCTAGAGCCCATGTTCCACAAGACAAGCCACCAGAATGAAAAGCCCACATACCACCACAAAGAGCGGCCCCCGCTCGCCGCAACTAGAGAAAACCCACGTGCAGCAATGAAGACCCAGCACAGCCAAAAAAAAAGGAAAAAATAGAAAGAAAGAAACACACCTTCAGTCTTTCTGTGAAAGAGGCCTATTTGCTTATTTTGGAACTTCAGCCTGGTTTGGATTCCGACTTCAGGTTGGCACATCCAGAGGCTACAGAGCTGCTCTCAGGGAACATGCACCAGGGACCACCATCTTTGCACTCAACCCCTGCCTTGCTACAGTGCACTGGTATCTCCCAGAAAGGAGCTTATAATTAGTTTGGAGCCCTGATTTTTGTGACTGTCACACAGGGGACACCTCAGGTCACCTGGTCTGGTGGCCAGCAGGGCCACTTGCAGTCCCACAGGACTGTATATATTTGCATACTCTAAGAGCTGCTGCCCAAGGGTCTGGCTTTCAATCAACTTGACTCTAAGTGCTGACCAAGAAACCCCTCTTCAGGATACTGACAGCTCTTGGTACCTCCTTAATACTGGGAGTTATTCAAAATAAAATAGGTTGCTTGGACAATGACAGAGGTTCCGCAGACAACAAAGAACTGGGTCAATGTCGAAAGACAAGGTTCATCTCCTACATGAGGCCACTTTTTCAAGACTAGGAGAGGTGACTGTTTCATCTAATACATAGAAACCAATACAGATAGTCAAGCAAAATGAGGATACAAAAGAATACATTCCAAATAAAAGAACCAAATAAAACTTCAGAAAAAAATGTTTTTAATAAAACAGAGGTAAGTAATTTACCTGATAAATAGTTCAATGTAATTGTCATAAAGATACTTACTGAACTGGGGAAAGAATGGATAATCACAATTAGAACATCAACAAGAAGATGGAAAAATAAGAAATTACCAAGTAGAAGTCACAAAGCTGAAGAATATAATAACAGAACTGAAAAATACACTAGAGGGATTTAACAGCAGACTATATGAAGCAGAAGAAAGAATCAGTGAACTCAAAGACAGAGCAGTGGAATGCACCCAATCAAAGCAGCAAAAAGAAAAAAGAATTTTTTAAGGGACTTTGGGGACATCAAAAGGACTAACATTCACATTATAGGGGTTCCAGAAGGAGAAGAGAGAATGAAAGGGGCAAAAAAAGTTACTTGAAGAAATAGGAAAGTTTAAAAACTTTCTTAACCAGGGGAAGGAAACAGACATCCAGATACAGGAAGCCAGAGAGTTCTAAATAAGATAAAGCCAAAGAGATCCACACCAAGGCACATTATAATTAAAATGTCAGGGCTTCCCTGGTGGCACAGTGGTTGAGAGTCCGCCTGCCGATGCAGGGTACACGGGTTCATGCCCCGGTCCGGGAAGATCCCACATGCCGCGGAGCGGCTGGGCCCATAAGCCATGGCCGCTGAGCCTGCGCGTCTGGAGCCTGTGCTCCACAACGGGAGAGGCCACAACAGTGAGAGTCCCGCATACCGCAAAAAAAAAAAAAAAAAAAATGTCAAAAGTTAGAGACAAGGAGAGAATCTTAAAAGCAGACTAATTTTACAAAATAGAATAAAAATAAATTACCCATAAACATTGTATGTAAAATGCAAATCTATCTTATTATTAGATTCAACAGGAATAAAATTAATCTCTCAAATTGTTACAAAATCTCTGAGCACTTAGTCTTTAATTTCTATACTTATTTTTTTTCACAGATTACGAACAAACAATTCATGCACCAGCATTAGTCCATGGACCAGACTTTGAAGGGCCCTGCTCTAAATATTCAGTAATTAATCAATGCATCATCATTAAATTATTTATTGTGTGCCTACTGTGTGTCAGGTCATAAATCAAACACATAAAATTGTACTCGCTTACATGAAGCCACTAGTCTGTGAGGAAGGACGGTAAACAAAGCAATGGCCATAGATTAACAGGAAATCAAAATGGTCGTAAAATCTGCTGTGATTGTAAATTGTATCTGTCGACTCAAGTGGCTTAGGGATGCCCAGATAACTGGTGAAATGTTATGTAAACGTGTGTCTGTGAGGGTGTTTCCAGATGAGATTAGCCTGTGATGCAGCTGACTGAGTAGACTGGCCTCCCCAACGTGAGTGGACATCACCCCATCCATCCAGGGCCTGCACGGAACAAACAGGTGGAAGAGGAGTTCACCTCTTTTTCTGCTTCTCTGCTGAGCAGGCACATGTCGTCTTGTCTCCTGAGAGCTGGGATTCACATCACTCCCTGGTCCTCAGCGTTTTGACCCAGATGGAGCTCAGCTTCCCCTGCTTGCAGACGGCAGGTCATGGGACTTGCCAGTGTCCATAACGACATCAGCTAATTCCTCATCATAAATATCCTTTTATACCTATCATTTCTGTTTTTCTGGAAAAGACTGCCTATTACAGCTGTGAAGGAGGGCAGTTAAAGCACAGTTAAATCCAAACGCCTGTGTGACTCAGACTTAGGGGAACTGGAGTGGTGATCAGTGAAAGCTCTCCAGAGGAATCAACATTTCTCTGAGCCAAAGAAGGAGTTGGACCAGCCAACCAAGGAAAAGGGGAAGGGGAAAACCTTTGAGGCAGCGGGAACAGCATATGCAAACAGCCAGGACCAGTGGGAAAGCCATGTGTGGCACGCTACAGGGGAGGAAGACAAGGTTAGAGGGGCTGACGGGTCAGACCACCCAGAGGCTTTCAGGGACATTCACAGCTTTGGGTCAACTCTGAGAGTGAGGGGAAGCCTATATGGGGTTTTAAACAGCAGGGGCAAGATATTTTAATTATATTTTGAACATAATACTCTGGATGGAGCAAGAGTTGATGGGATAAAGTGAATTGGAGATGATGGTGGCTGGACGGGGAAGACGGAGAGGGGGGTGAGGGGCAGCCTGGGTGCCAGGTGGGCTGTGAGGTGCACAGGTGAAGCCGGCTCCTACCCTCTGACTGCACGGCCAGGCAGGCGGGGGTATAACCATGGACACTCTGCAGGGGACAGGGTGTCCATGGAAGCCAGGAGGCAGCCTGAGAACAGAACCAAAGGAAAACACTCCAAGTGGAGGAGAGAGGTTCTGGGAGGGATAACGGGGGAGCACAGGGTCTGGAACCCCAGAATTCTCAGGCTGCAAGGATTGTCCATCAGTTCATTCAGGGCGCTGGGTACGTTCAATGCCATCGGCACTTCAGGGCAGCCACTGGGCATTTTCGAAGTCTGAGAGTCAGCTGGGAACTACGGTCTGCAGAAGCCGCAGGAGACCAGCTCAGGGAGTGTAAGGCAACTTCTCATCTCCACATCGGGGCTCCCCCGCCCCCCCCCACCCACCCAGTGAGAAGGAGGAGGCCGCCGGACCCTCCCCGGGGGACTCTGGCTGACTGCACTGGTTTCTCTCTCCGGAGAGCCACCCTCACGAGCACTTTCCATGGGTCGAGTGTGTTTGGTTAAACCCTCACTGCCACGCGGTAGGGAAGGAATCATCCCCATTTTGCAGATGAAGAATCCAGTTTCAGGGGCGTTAGGTGCCCAGCCAGCGGCCACACGGGTGACGACGACATGAGGAGAGGCCGGCGCTGGGCTCCAGAACCGCCGTGCGTCCGTGGGCCTCGGACAGTGGCAACGATAGAAAAACACCGCACCTCTGCGAAGGACTGAAGGACACTTGTGTCTGAAAAGAGGAAGTCAGGTTGTTCTGTTCTTCATGCAAATGTCCACCTACAGCTGGAGGTGAGAGGCGTCTGTGTTCCTTTCTCTCTTTTTTATCCAACTTCAAAGAGTCACTGAAGGATTTAGCTCAGGGCCCCTGAGGGCAAACACACCACTAGCGGGGAGCACGACCCCAGAGCTGTTTGGTGTGTTTGCGTTTGAGGTATTTTTATTTTTTTCCTTTTCTAAGCAAAAATAATTTCTGGTTTTTCATCTAAGCACATCCACTGCCAGCTCCTCCAGGGCTGATATTCAGCTCTGTTAAAAACGCAGCTTCCCTCCGTCCTCAGGGCCCTGCAGACTTGGGGAGAGTGGGCGGGGGGTGGGGGGTGGGGAGATGCTAGTCCGGGCAGCAGCGAAGCCCCATCCCAGACGCTTCCGCTCTGTCTGCGTGGACCCTGCTCGTGGTGTCAGCTGACTCTTCGCAGGGTGTGGGTGTGGTGTGCGCCGTGTGTGAGACAGAGACAGAGAGAGGAAGGACTTTCCGTCCTTTCAGTGAGCCAGTCCAGGGAGCCGGAAGAATGTTCTTGGTGACCCCAAATGAAATCACATGAAGTATGCTTATCTTCTTTCCTCCAGAATCTTCTTTGTTTGGGCGTTTTAACCATCCCATCTTTTTTTGTGACCACACATGAAATGCCTCCACCTCTACCACCTGTCATACTGCAGTTTGAACCAGTAGTGTATCTTTCCCTTGCGTGTTTGCCCCCATCCCCTTAGCCCTGAGCCTTTAGCCTCCGTGGGCACGCCGCATGACACAGGGATGCAACCGATGACGTTATCTGAACCAGCCCTGAACCCTCTTTGCCGATGAGAAAACTGGGGCAGGAATCCTGGAAGTCCAGCTCTGCCGGTGCCGGACCTAACGTCCTGTCCCTGCGTCACGGTCCCAGAAGACTGCAGGTGACAGAGCTGACCGGGGCCGAAGGGGAGACCGGACAGACGGAAAAGGCCCTGCACCCCGAGGGGCCACAGCCAAAACGCGGAGGGAAGGGTGGAGCCTAGTAACGCCCCGCCCCCCCCCAAAGACGCACCCCTCCCTCCCAGAGATGCCTCGTGCGTTCCCATAGCAACGCACAGAGCTGGGGGTGGCGTGATCGCCATCTGTTTGGAGTGTAGCCAGGGTTTATACTGAAAATACCAAACACCCTGCAGAGACTTTATCCTCGGGTAGGGCTTGTGATTTGCCGGATGCAGCAGTCAGGAGATCAGGGCGCTGCGCTCTGGTCTCAGTCCGCCCCGATCCCCTGCTCTGGACGCAGTGTGCAGCCGGCAGCCGAGCCCCAGCCCCTGTGAGGAATCAGGACTTTCCGCCCCCCTTTACACCGCGCTCCACAGCCCGCGTTGCACCTGGCACAGTGTAGGGCCCAGCGGTGCCCAGTAGATGCTCCCTGCCCGCTGGCTCCACCCGTCCTCACCTCTGTCCCCACAGATGCTCAGCCCATCCCCACCTGTCTTGCTTCCCAGGGATCGGCCCCTCCAGTGACGCCGGCCTGGTCCAGCTGTGGTGCTCATGGGGCTCGCGGCTGTGACAGCATCAGCCCTCAGCACGGCTTTCAGGGGTGTCGGTGCCATGACGGAGGTGGTCCTGGCCATGTGGGAAGGAAGAGTGGGCTGGCATGAGGCAGAGGACCCTGGGGGAGGGGAGAAGGGTGTGCTGAGCCTCTGGAATCATATGACAGAGCTTCTTCTACCTCCCCAGCTCTCCCAGCCTCCCAAGGATCTGAGACCTGGCACCAGACAGAAAACACCGCCGTCCCAGCTCTCGGTCCCTCTGGGTTCGCTTGTGGAGGAGGCAGGCGTTTCTGAGTCGCCATTTAGTCTAATCATCTTGCTGAAGCTCTTGGAAAGCAGCATCACGCAGAGTCAACACCCGAGTCCACTTCCATGTGTTCGTTTACCTTTGAGCAAAGCGCGAAGACACCTATTGACCACCCCCCGCTGCATCCCCTCAGGACCCGCTTAGTGAGGACAGCACGGGAGCTGGAAGGCAGCTCAGCCACGGTGGTCTCCCCTATGCCCCGGCACCAGCTCCAGCTCTCAGCTGACCCAACTGGAGGGGGTTCCAGGCCCCCAGCAGTGCCTGGTGTCAGCTCAACACGCCTCCAGAGAGGAGGGACAGTAAAGGGCACCCCGGGGGCCCCAAAGCAGAAGCAGCATCCAGACTCAGGAGGGCTGACACTGCAATTCCCGTAAATTCACAAGAAATCATATGATGGCTTAAAACGGTGACGCCTCCTAGACTCGGTCCAGAGCTGTAACCTGATCGTGCGCTCTGCCAGGGCCATCAGCCCAGCAGTGTGAAGCCTGGGCTACTGACAGGTGACAGCTCCGTCCACCTTGGAGTCTGAATGGAGCCTCTGCCTCCCCGGGAAGCCTGTCCTCCCTGGAGCCTCTGAGATGGCTTTGCTCCCAGGCACATTGCACACTTGCAAACTAACCGAGGGTATGCTGGCCTGCTCACGTTTAATTTCCTCCAGGACAGCACACTGAGGAAACTGATAAAGCCAGAGGAACCCTGGGTGCCTGTCACCACAGCAGACCCCACACGGCTGCCTCGTCGGGTCCTCGCAATCACCTCAGGATGTAAACAACACAACCTCGTGTCACACGAGTGAGTGTAGGTTCACGGGGAACGCGTAATCCGCCCAAGGCCTCGCAGCTGGCGAGACAATGCTGTGAGCTGGACGCAGGTCCGTCAAAAGGTTTTCTGTCCACGTGTTTGGCCTCCATGGTGAAATGTCAGTGTGACATGGTGACACACTGAGGTACTGATTTGTCTGTGTTCCTAATGTCTTCTGTCCCCCATCCCACCTGCCTATTCGGGCAGAGTCAGGCCCTTTCGTGGTTATTCCATCACTGGGATATTTCCCAAGAAGGAAAGCAAAAGCAGACAGTCACGAGGCACCATTCCTGCCATTGTTAAAAGCCATGCTAATCAAGAGTGATGCTGAACAGCTCAACACAGGGAGGAAGAGTGATATGTAAGAGAGTGAGGCGTCGGGCAGGGATGATTGAGCCATGGAAAGAGACGGGGAGCCCCGGCGGGGACGGCCCACCAGCTTCCTGCAGGGCCCAGCAGTCGATGAGATGTCCGGGGTCTCCAGCCTGACAGAGACCCCAGGCCCCCAGACCCGAAGGTGCCACGTGGACTGAGCCAGCCGGGCACCTTCTGTCGTGGTGGCACTCCCAGCTGGCTTCTTTGCCCACAACATCAATTCCAGTTGCCATCTCTGTTCTGCTGATCTAACTCCCATGCTGTCAAAGCAAATAAATAGGAAAATGAAAATGATAATTTCTTCAGGAACTAAGGGACTCTTTCCTTCCCTCAGTATTTCTTGTACTCAGAATAAATAATTTTAGGAGACTTTCAATCGCTCAGAGAAATATTACTTTACTTTATCCTTACAACAAACTTGTCAAGGAGGCGAGAAGACACACTACCGTATTTTGCTGAGGAAGTTCCAAAGTGCATGCGAAGGACCTCGTTCTACTCACCCTCCCGGGTTTCCCCGTGAACACCCACCATCCAAGCAGAGGAAGTGTCTTCCTGGTGCAGGAAAACAACCCGAGGTCACTCGGGAATTCTATTCACAGCAATTTCTTTTTGTAACTCAATGCAGTATTTTTTCAGCAGTGTCAAGGGTGCAGCCCCGAGGTGTTCCTGAGAGCTGGTCTGGGCTTGGAAAGAAGCCCCAGAGAAAGCAGACGAAGGGAACTGCTGTTTCCTGTCCCCGCTCCATCTCCCCGTCCTCCCCTCCCCCTCCCAGAGCCGCTCACGGCCCTGACCGGCTCCTGAGACGATGACCCAGCGGGCTGGGGACAAGTTCCCCCCCCGGGAGGCCAGGCGGCCCGTTAACCCCCCGACGAGAGGCTGCCCGACTGCGGACACATTGAGGAGCCTGGGCGACACCCGAGCAGCGGGAGAGCGACGACGAGGTGCCTGTGTCGGTGCACGTGGCCGGGGCAGCCGGGTCACTAGAGTGCAGACCTCCGTCGGGGATCCCCTCTCCCTGGGGAGGGCGGGGTGACTGGCGGGGGAGGGGTGGAGGGAGGGGGAGGGGAGGCTGTGGGAGCTGCAGGGGGGACGCCCGCACGCTGGGCTCCACTAGCAGGTCTACACTTGCAGGCATGGACTTGACCGCACTGTCTCTGATGCCTGATCTGTCTTGGGAAGAGTAGGAGTAGATGATGCATTTCTTGTCTCAATGATGAATCTCCGGGAAATAAATTTAGCTGCTTCCTTGGAGAATTTATTCTAGTGGCTCTTAAAGAGCAGAAATCTCCACCAAGTGCATGTCCAGAAATCCAGAGCGCACTCAGAATAGATGAAGCATCACCCTGGCTCTCGGTGTTACACACATTCACGTGTGTCCAGACTTGTGCCTTGTAGCTCATCTGCCAGAGAAGGTGTGTGTTGACAGAACCTGCTCGTATAAGCATGTCTCTGCACACCTGGCCCGTCTGGTTTGCATTCCGTGTGGAGAATATAGCAGGTGTGCACAGCAGGAAAACCTGGTCAGAGGTGGGGCAGGAGCCTCGGGGGCCGTGAGCCTTGGGCTGGGCTCCAGCGAGCACCCGTGCTAGGCACCACTCGCGCTAGGCGACTTCAGACAGCCCTGCAGCCGCGGGGCTCCAGTTTCACTGACAGGAAAAAGCTGAGACGCACATCAACAGTGGACAGGCACACGTGGTGTTTTCACAGCAGGGCACTAACGGCAAAGAGCAGGCACGTGCAGAAGCTCGCACGACCCGTGACTGAAGTTCACGAACAAAGTCTGAGGAGGTTAGCCAGACGTGCACAGGTGACCTGTGTAAAGGACGAAGCGAACAAAGCCAGTGGCCACTGGCCGTGCTGGTCACCCCTGACGGGGCCACTGGGGGGCTCCGCCGGGTGGCCAGCCACTCCGGTGTCTCGGTCTGAGTGCTGATGACGTGGTGTGTTCAGTTTATGAGAACTGGCCAGGCTGCACCTCTGATGGAGGTACTTTTCTGTGCTTATGGCGTAAATACTTCAATTAAACATCAGAAAATGTGCAAGAGGGGAGAGTGCAGGGAGAGCAGCATAAACCGAGTGACCTCTGGGGTTTCTCGCGGCTCCCAGGGGCCGCGTCCTGGTTTGCTCATGGTCACAGCTTTTAGGTCCTTTTCCTCTTAGTGCTTCCTTTCCACCCCGTGGCTGCATTTGCATCAGTAATAGAGATGCGGGGGTGGATTGGGCAGAATCAAGGGGGATTTGGTGCCTTCGCTTGGTTTCTCAGAGCCGCTCTGAGCTCAGAGGGAAAGGGGCCGGCGGTGGGTTTCCACCAGCTGGTTTAATCTGTAAATGTCAGCGGTTGTCACTCTTCATTCCTAGAAGACGGGTCTAAGTCTGAGCCTCATCTCTCGGCAGAAAAATTGAAACTGCTCTAGCATCTGGGAGTTTGTGGAAATCATTAAACGTAAAAAGCAATGTTTACTTTCCATGAACAGATGTGATAAACTCTACGTGTTCTCCTTCCCTTCTTTATTTGGATGCCCTCACATCCGTGGAGAGCCCCGGGCACGTCGCCCTGGGTTCTGAGGTGCCCTTTGAAGGTGTTTGCCGCGTTGGGCGCGGGTGTACACAGCTCTCGTTGTGCAGCAGTGACCCAGGGCCGGCAGCTAATGAATACAGGCACCGAGAGTGCTGATTCCTCTTCACTCTCTCGTCTGAACCCTGAAGCGATTGGTTCGCATTTGATGGAGAATAAAAGGCAAGTCAGCCTGAGTCGAGTGTCCCTCAGTTAGTGGGTTAAACTGGGTGGCGGGTTAGCGACCCGGCAGGGAGACAATGGGTCAGGTGGGCATATGACTCCGAGATCAAGGTGAAACATCCGGTTCCAGATCAGGCTGAGGCCGAGGGCCAGACGTCTGGCTGGCCGATGAGCCTGGCACCTGCCATTTAGGCAAAGTAGGTGGTTCAAAGCCTGGGGTGGCTTTGCGGAACCCGAAGGCGAGTAGGGCAGACAGGAGGGTTGAAGAGAAGGAGGGGCAAAAAGGAATCTGTCTCGCGCGGGGCCCCGCCCAACGCGAGGGGCTGGAGGACGGGGGCGGGGGGTGGAGAGCAGGGGGCAGGGGGCCGACCACACAGAAGACCGTCCAAGCTTTCCCAGGGGCGGGCCTGTCCCCGCTGCCCGTCCACGCACGTCTAACTCCACTACCTGTCGACGAAGGCACCTCAGGCGCTGCTGTGCCTGAGCAGCGTGTGCGTGGAAGGGCCTGCAGGGCAGGGGACCCCCAGGGCGCCGGGTCCAGGCGTGTCCCCAGGTGAGCGCGGGATGGGGAGGACGCTGCTGCGGCGGCGCGTGTGAGAAGCTTCGATGATGGACTCCATTCACTCAACGGTAATCCATGTGTATCTTTGAGAAAAGTTAGCCTCTCGTGGCTGGTTCCTCATCTGGACAAAGGGGGGATAATGACAGTGTTTCCTTTAGGTTTGTCCTGATGATACATCAGTTCCTAGGTGTGATTGCCAAGAAAAAGCTTCATCAATTTTAACTTTAAAAAAAAGAGAAAGGAATAGTTCTTTATTTTATTAGGAGGAAGAAGATAAGTGAAATGCAAAAATGTCGTTTCCTTGAGGTTTTCCATTTCTAAATCGGGTGTGAAGGGAGCCAGTAGCCTTACTCTAAGAATGAGGGGCCCCCTGAGAGTCTGAATAAAATGTAAAAGATAAGGCTTCCCTGGTGGCGCAGTGGTTGCGAGTCCGCCTGCCGAGGCAGGGGACGCGGGTTCGTGCCCCGGTCCGGGAAGATCCCACGTGCCGCGGAGCGGCTGGGCCCGTGAGCCGTGGCCGCTGAGCCTGCGCGTCCGGAGCCTGTGCTCCGCAGCGGGAGAGGCCACAGCAGTGAGAGACCCGCGTACCGCAAAAAAAAAAAAAAAAAAAAAATTGTGAAAGATAGAAAAGTCGGCAGAGGGTGTGGTGGAGGGAGTGTACTGGAGAAGTGCTGAGGTGGGTGGTCACCCCCCTCCCACAGTGACAGTTTTCTTCAGCAAAGCTCTGTCACACCTGCGTCAGGAAGATTGGCCCTTCCAGTGCGAGAGTTTAGGAAAATACCTACAGGGAAGTGAGAAGAATGAACTTGTATTTAAGGATTAATTATAATAATGGCCCGTGGATTTGAGATAGGAAAGAAGAGGGGCACCCAAGGCCCTGGATGGATCGAGCAGCGGTGAAGGTGAGATTTAATGAAGGTAAAGGATGGACCCAGGGCACTGGAGCAAGGATGCCAGCAGGATGAGAGCTGAGGCCAAAGAGGGTGATCTGGACTCATTTCCACATGGTTCTCGAGGATGGCAAGTTCCCGGGGAAGACTGCACAGTTGTATCTGCACAGTTGTAACCTCTAGGGAGGTTACAGCCTGAGAGGCTTGGGTGGGTGGCAAGGCCTCCGAGGATGACGAAGGGTTGGGGGGAGACAGAATGTGAGGAGGAGTGGGCGTCTTCTGTGAACCGAGGGAGAGACCAGATGTCAGTGGACAACAGCACGAAGGTCAGGTGCAGGACATCTGAATGCCCAGCGGGGGAGCCTTAGAGGATCAGCAGTGTGTGTGTGTGTGTGTGTGTGTGTGTGTGTGTATGTGTGTGTGTTTGTGCATGTATGCGTGTGCATGTGCATTTGTGTGCATGTGTGCATGTATGCGTTTGCATGTGCATTTGTGTGCGTGTGTGTGCATGTATGCGTGTGCATGTGCATTTGTGTGCATGTGTGCGTGTATGTGCATGTGTGCATGGACTGAGGGGAGGTGGATCTCTCACTCAAGGAGGGCACGATAGCCCCCTCCCTTTCCCACCGTCCCCAGCCTCTGCCTATCCTACACAGGCTCATTTGTGCTTTGTGTTTATTGCACTTTATATGCAAGTTTCACAATGACTTCAGAAAACATTCTCAATTAATAAAATGCAAATATGTTTAGCTCACTGTCGCATTTTACAAATATAATTTTCCCATTGATGTTTAATTGCCTTAAAATTCTTTCAAGGTTAAAAGGGAACTATCTCTTGAACATTAGTTATTAAATTATGTAACACCAATTAATTTGCTGAATTGATTTGAGCTTTATGACGTTTGTTATTAATTGCTTGAAAGCAAACTTCTAATTATCAAGGGATCAGATATTCTCAGCTCAAAACTCCTCTGAGAGTAGCAGAAAGCTGGTCTGCCATTTTGAAGGTCCTCGTTCCTTGTGACCAGTGACTTGAGCCCCAAAGTGGGATCAACCAAAGGAAGCATTTTCCTAGGTTGAGGGTTCTGAGTAGCCCAGACTCTACTGCTGGTTTTCCACTGTCTGTTACCGCGAGCTGTTCTCCAGTAAAACAACAGCACCTAGAAGTAGCCGCGAGATCTCTCTGTGCAAAGAACTACCATTTTCTCCATTTGTCCTACACCTGAAATAAAACACCCTTCCACTGGTGTTTTACACCACCTGATTTCACCACCTGTGAGATTTTGACATCTGGACCATCACCTGGTGCCAGGGGCCAATTGTGATCCTCCTACAAACAGTGATGGGTCCTCATGGCCAACAGGGTGGTGAGCGGTCCAGTTCTAAAGTCCTATCTCCTGCCTTCTCAGGACTCTGAGTACCCACCACCACTGTTTAGGTTCCCCAATAGCAGAATCTGAGCCAGGCTTGGAGTGCAGGTATTTATCAGAGATCAGTATACGTGGAAGGAGAGGAGGATGTGAAACTGGGCGAGGGAAGAGCACTGCAGCTCTGCCCAGCCTTGGACCCACCTGGGGGCTCTGGAAGGAACATTGCTGTTCAGAGTCATCTCATGATGTATCTTATGTCACTGGAGGTGGACTTCCCCAGGAAAGGGTATGACCTAGAGCCAGGTGGCCCTCAGCTGAGGCACACCCTGAGGGAGCTGAGAGCTGGAGGTGGTCTGCCGACCTCACTGTAGCTCAATACGGATTGCTCCTGAAGGGAGATCTGGGCAGTGCGTGTCCGTGTCCACCCCTACAGTACCGAAGATTAAGGATGATATATGCAAACAACCCAGCAGATTACAGGTGTCTGGTAAATAGTAGTTAATGTTCTAATTATTTAATTTTATAATGGGAATCCTTTTGAAAAATAGAGTAGGCAATAGTGTTACAATGACAAAGGTCAGAGAAGGGTATCCTTCCTCTGTAGGGACGACCCCAACAGTGAGTTCTGCAGTCAGAAGCACAGGACAGATGGGGACACTTCTGACTGTGTGGGTGGACATCTTCCTCCTATTTACAGAAGAAGATTCCTGGGTTCAGGGTAACAGGGTGACTTGCCCAAAGGCATGTGTTGGAAAGTATAGAGTCCAAATTGGAACCCAGGTTTTCTGTCTCCAAAGACACCTGTCTTTGTTCTCTGCTGCCACTTAAAATAATAAAAGCCATATGAAAAGGTGTATTTTTACCTGTGTGGTGGCAATTTTTTTGTAGCAACATAAACTCTACCTTTTTTCTGCAGAAGTCACTAGCCCCATTTTCCAGGAAGTTCAGGACAGACTAAAACCACCTTGATTTCTTGCTGCTAACGCTTTGGACTCCAGAGTGAAGGACCAGAGAGGTGTCCTCCAAAGCAGGGGTCCCCAACCCCCGGGCCACAGACCGATACCCGTCCGAGGCCTGTTAGGACCCGGGCCGCACGGCAGGAGGTGAGCGGCAGGTGAGCAAGGGAAGCTTCATCTGTATTTATAGCCACTCCCCATCGCTTGCGTTACCGCCTGAGCTCCGCCTCCTGTCAGCAGTATGGCGAGTTGTATAATTATTTCATTATGTTTTACAACGTAATAATAATAGAAATAAAGTGCACAATACATGTAATGTGCTTGAATCAAACCGAAACCATCCCCGCCCCCATCCATGGAAAAATTGTCTTCCATGAAACCAGTCCCTGGTACCAAAAAGGCT
>NC_041229.1:246508-255500 GCF_002837175.3 Physeter macrocephalus
GGCAGCGTCATGAATTGGTAATAAAAGAGATGCCCCGGTGTCCCCAACAGAAGTACTTGGGACAGAGAAACCCCCAGACCCTCCTTTTACAATACGGCAACTCCTGTCAAGATTAGCACGTTTCTCTGAGACCCGTTATCAAAGCTTTTATTTGAGATACAATCTGTATATATTTCATGATCCTGGAATCTGTTATAAATGTTTCCTCGCAAAAACTTTGCTGTGATTTCAGGGATCATCTACTTCTTGCTACTTCCTTAGAATTTTCATTTCTTATAGATATATTTATGAAGAACGGGGAAACTCTTTTTGCCCATTTTAGTTTTTACTTGATCTGTGGAGAAATATGTTTCATAGAGGACTCATTTCTCCAAAACGTTTTTGTTGACTGACTTTTTTCAGAACACTTAATGATGCAAAATAGGCCGTGGCAGAGTTGCTGTTTGAGCCTTCCACCCTCCGTCTCGGGTGTCCGGGAGAGCAGAAGGTGACCGAAGGCAGCTGCACGTCCCTGGGCCACCCACGGCGTCTCCATCTGTGTCCCGGACCCACCTCCAGGTTCAGCACTTCTGGGAGAGCCCAGGAGGCCGGCGTTGGGTCAGAAGCAGCTCTTCTTTGTCTTCTACAGTTTTCGTGGTTCAGGCACCATCGGCCCAGCTCTAGAAAATCTCAGAAGAGGAAGCTAAAGGACAAGCCGTGGAAGGGATTTGGAGGAAAAGTGGAGTGAGTTCAGATACCAGGGGCACCCCTTCTCAGTTCCCACCAAGAATTGTCCTCAAGGAAGCCCCCTCTCTTGCACAGCCAGCGACACAGAGATGGTCGCAGGTATCCTGGGAGCGTGGACGGTGGGCACAGAGGGTCAGCCCCTCTCCCCCCTTGCCTGCCTGCTGGAGGGGAACCCCTGGGGTGGGGGGGGAGGGAAAGCCCGGGGCCTCGCACGGACCCTTGGGTCTGGGTGACTCAGTCCCTTGGAGACACTGAGGTCCTCCCGCCCCCTCAGGAGGCTCTCTCAGCAGCTGTGCGGCGTGAGCCAGTCCTGCCCCCCAAGCGCAGAGCTAGGGGGAGGGGGTCCTGGGAAGGCGGTCCTTAGAGCTCCGCGTGCAATAGTTAGGACTGGTTCCTGCGGTGGCGGAGAAAACCCGAGATGGAAGGAGAATGGGTCAGTTTCAGGGCCCTGTCGGCAGTAACCCAAACAGGGACATCTTTCCAAAACAACTAAGGGATTCTCTGGTGCAACGCCGTGAAGGACAGAGTTCCTTCCAGCTAAGGATAAGCATCTCTCCAGGCGTAGTGATGCTGGAAAGGGAATCAGGGATGGGAAGTGTCTGTTTCCTCTTCCCTCGGCACCCTCACCCTTCCCACCCCTACGATCTGGGGAGCTCACCGCCCAGACCTGACCCTTTCGTTTGTGGTTCATCTCTTTCCACAAACGGTCCAGGTGAAATGACGGTCCCTGATAAGAAATGTTGACATTGACAGCCCCCCCTTCCCAGGAAGGAGCAGAGGGTTGCTTTGACTAGTGTGTTTGATCGTGTCAGCTTGAAGACAGGTTCCTCTGATTTTAGTCCACTTACAAGACTCAGATATGGAGCAGGGACAGGAGTACCAAACCAATAACCACCTTAAGAACTGTGGCTGGGGGAAGAGAAAGGGGAGGGTTAAACAGACTCACGAACTTTATCTGAGTGTAACGTGTAAGGTATGGATTGCTCTGAAACAAGAAAATGTGCATGCAAAAAAGCTTTACATAATTTGAATACCTCTCCTGGGATTGTTGCAATAATTTGAAGGTGGGAGAAATTTGGTTACATGTGCAACTTTTATTCTAAGGTAACTTTCTCTCTGTCCACTTGATAATGGCTATTATGAGGCTCAAGCGAGGTCATATACCTTTTGAGAGTAATTTTAAGCTAAAAACACTTTCCAAATCCTGGCAATGGTTTGTGTGACAGTACTCGTATTAATCCAATCAAAAACTCATTTGGAAACTCCCACATTATTTTCAAGTACATCACAAAACTATGTGGGATAAATTTCCGCTTTACTCCAAGGCAAAGAGGAAAAATACTTGGAAATTTATGACGAAACTGGGACTAGAATCCAGGTCAATTGTCTCCTGAGATGGTATGGTTCCTTTTATGCCGTATTATTTCTATGCAGAGAAAGTTGACCAGAATACCACAGCAGCCTGGCATGAAAGACGGGGCTGCATTCAAGGGATCCGGTCGGTCCTCTGGAACAGAAGAGATGCTTATAGGAAATGGGCTGGTGGCCTCGCCATAAGAAAGTTCTGTGGAGGAAAGGATGTAACATCCCCGGGTTCATGTTCTCACTCTACCTCTGCAGCTCACACTGGTTTTTGGCTAACCCGAAAGCCGTCACCAGTACGATCTTGTCCTACTTCTCCACTGCACAGGCTGGGACCACTCAATACTTATTTTCCCACAAAACTAACCACCAGGTGTGTCTACATGATATAGTTCAGGTCAATGAAATGCATGTGATTTAGCTGCTTCTGGGAAGGGTTTCCCTTTTCTAACAAAAGAAACAGTTAAAATCGATGCTGCTATTCCCTCTTCTTCCTGCCTGGATCCCTGACGAAAGGTCTGGAGCCACAGCTGCCATAGGATGAGCACGAGGCCTCAAGCACGAAGGAGAATCCAGCATTTGGTCCTGGACTGTCTGAGTGCTGCCTCAGGGCCAGCATCTTCCCACCTCCAGACGGTCTGTGTTTGGGGAAGAATTAAACCTCATTTGTCCTGAGTCACTACAGGCAGGTGGGTTTTGTCTGTTTTTCTTCAGGCGGATGCACTTTTAACTAGTGGATGACCACTCCTTTGAGCACGCAGTCACCTCCCTGAGTGACCACCTAGTGCACAGGGTATTGCAGGCCTGGAAGGACCAACAGAGGCTGAGGCACCAACGATGCTGAATGAGCTGCTTCGTCCCCGTCCTCCCCCCTCACCACCTCCCCCTGCTCCTCCTTCTCCTGTGAACATTTTACCATTCTTGATGCAGAACAAGGACCATTTTCTTCCCCGGACAGATCCCAACACAAGGTTTCCAGCATGGCCTACGCCAAGTGGAAAGATGACCAACAAATGGACTGTCCAAATCTAGAGGCAAAATAACAAATTAAATGACATTGGAATGCAGAGCCACCCACAAAATTTCCAGAGCCCCCCATGTTAGTTTGCTGGGGCTGCTGTCACAAAGCACCACAGAATGTTATGGTCGCCCAGTTCTGGAGGCAGGATGTCTGAAATCTGGTGTCGGCAGGCACCGCTCGCCCTGGGGACACAGGGCGAGGACGGTCCCCCCGGTCCCGCAGCCTTGGGCGCTCCTGGCTCGTAGGCGCGTCACTGGTTTCCAACTTCACATCATCTCCCTCTGTGCGTCTCTGTGTCCACGTTTCCCTGTTTTCTGAGACCATAAGTGACATGGGATTAGCACCCACCATAGCGACTTCATCCTGACTTGGTTACATCTGAAGAAACTCTATTTCCAACTAAGGTCAGGTGCTGAGGTGTTGGGATTTAGGGCTTTACTGTACCTTCTTTGGAGGATGTAATTCAACCCATAACACCCTTTATGCACTGTTCTGTAGCCCTTGCTTGGTGGCATCTTCATATTACGTCAATCAAGGAGAAACTTGCTTTCAGCTAGATATCATGGTTTTGTCTTCTTCCTTTTGTTCCTGTATTTTTAGGTTTGATATGAATGTGATTATAATTCTCTTTTCCCCAAGACTATTTACCAGTGAATGGGAGATTATTTAATCCAGAAAGCTCTAGGTCCTCTGACAGATGGTGAATAAAATACAAAGCTTAATGGGGGCATGTGCTTTGTATTCCCAAGGGCCTGACCTGGTCTGAAGAATCACCACTCAAGCACACACCGTGCTTCTCTGTTTGATGCTCGTGGTGACTAATTCCCAACAGAACTCATTCCTCTGTCTCTTTTTCAAGAGTCACTTCTCTAGACCAGGCCCGGTGATTACCTGTCAACCCACAATGGGGAGAGTGTAAATGATGTTGACAGACTCACCTCTTTCAAATGTCATTTATTTTTCTTCTTTATAAGTGCCCAAATGGCCCTGGCTTTTTGCCACAAAGAAAATCAAGTGTGAAGTTAGGAGCAGGATTCGTTGGCTGAGATTTTCCCAAGCAACACACACACAAAGAGCCTGGTGATCTGGGTCAGGTGGACGGCCATTCTCAGCGCTCGTCAGTGGCGACTGGTTGCTGGGGAAGGAGGGACTCGATGAGACAGATGCAGAGCAGAGAAGGCCTTGCTTCAGTGGGAAGAAGGTGGACAAAATAAAGTGGCTGGAGAAGGAGAGCAATCAGAGGGTCTTCTAGCACTTTTGATTGCTTTCTTCTCTCGCATCCAAGTATGAATCCATTATTCTCAGACCTATTATTGCCGCGTGATAAGAGACCTTCCTCCGTCCTCCGCACGCTGGCCTTTTTCCCCTTGTCTGACAGCAAGTTCCCCACGGCTCGAGCAAATGTCCCATCCTGTGTCTTCCCTCCACTTCCTCTGACTTGGCTACTCCCGCCCCTCCTCTCCCTCGTTGTAGTTTGATCTCTCATCTCAGGAGGGAAATCTTCCCAAATGAGAGAAGAGCCCCCCTCCACTGAAGACGATTACTGGGAGAATGGCGGGCGGCTGCGGCTGGTTATCGCTTCCCAGGCTGTGCTAGCTGCTGACCAAGCTCCAGGGCTGGGACAGCTTCTGCACCAACTGTGTCTAATCTGCAGTAAAATTGTTTTCACGGTTGCAGTCAATGTTACTGTAAATGTTTAACAGTGTGCATTTCTTGGCTTTGCAGAGGCCTTGACGGTCTCTATGCAAATCAGTGCCTTGTCTAATGTCCTTAAGCACGGTTCCTGAAAAAGCAATGGCTGGAGTCATGGGTAAACTCGTGGGCTCAAGGGGGGATGAGAAGACCAGAACAAAAGGAAGCAGAGACTCTGCAATGAGGGCACAGACATTGCTGGAGACGCGCGGTCCCCACCTCCAGCTGCAGCCTCATGTAGGGACAGGAGGAAGCAGATTTCATCCAACCAGCAGGACTCGTGTCCTCCTATCACCTGGGGCTGACTGTCAAGCTCTATCTGAACCAGAACACAGTGGATCTAGCTTTGCATAAGCAAGCATTTTTTTTTTTTTTTTTTTTTTTTTTTTTTTTTTGGTGGTATGCAGGCCTCCTTCTGTTGCGGCCTCTCCCGTTGCGGGGCACAGGCTCCGGACGCGCAGGCTCATTGGCCATGGCTCACGGGCCCAGCCGCTCCGCGGCACGTGGGATCTTCCCAGACCGGGGCGCGAACTTGGTTCCCCTGCGTCGGCAGGCGGACGCGCAACCACTGCGCCACCAGGGAAGCCCAAGCAAGCATTTTTTGATGTGTGTTCGTCATGGGAGCCATGTTTCAGGTAGAAGACACAGAGTACGTGGGGGAGTATCCCCAAAAAGATTTAGCTTGTGATGTTGTAAGGAAAGAGAGTGAGGAAATACGCTGTCTGGCAATCATGAAAAATACTGTATATTTTATTTCTCTTAATCCCGGCAACAATTCTATATAAAGTTCGGTGTCACAGGGTGGGTTCCTCTGGAAGCTCATGCTGTGATGGAGTTTGGAGGTCAGAATGCTGATTAAGAACACTTATTATCCTGATTTTTGACAAAGGCACAAGGCAATTCATTGGAGAAAAGACAGGGATTTCAACAAATGGTACCAGAAGAATTGGATACCCATGGGCAAAAGAATGCACCTACTGAACTGTGCACTTAGAAATGGCTAAATGGTCAATTTATGTTAAGCATTGGTATTTATCGGTAAACCACAAAAAATTTTTTAATTAAAAGAATAAATCTAGACACAGATCTTATGTCTTACCCCAAAGTTAACTCGAAACGTATCATAGAACTCAATGTAAAATGCAAAACTATAAAACTTCCAGAAGAAAATAGTGTGAAAATCTACTTGACCTTGGATTTGGTAATAAAGGATCAGATACGACACCAAAAACATGATCCATGAAAGAAAAAAATTGACAGACTGGACCTTATTGAAATTAAAAAGTTTACCCCGTGAAAGATACTGTCCAGAGAACAAGAAGACAAGCCCCACACTAGGAGAAGCTATTTGCAGAATACATATCTCATAAAAGACTTGTATCCAAACTATGCAAAGAATCTTAAAACTTAAAACAATTATAAGAAAGCAAACAACCCAATTTTAAAATGAGCAAAATATCTAAACAGACACCTCCCCAAAGAAAACATACATATGACACAAAGTATACAAAGAGATGCTCAACATCATTTGTCATTAGGGACTTGCAAATTACATGATATCACTAATGTGATAGCACTACAAACTATTATAAATGGCTTTAAAAAAATCTGAAATATCAAATGTTGGCAAGAATGTAAAGCAACAGGAACTCTCATTCACTGCTGGCCAGAATGTAAAATGGTTCAGCTACTTTGGAAGACAGTTTGAGTTTCTTACAAAGCTCAGCAGCCTTACCATAAGATTTAGAAATCATGCTGTTAGGAATTTAGCCAACTAATCTGAAAAATCATATCCACACAAAAACCTGCACACAAATGTCTACACAAGATTTATTCACAATTGTCAAAAAATGGAAGCAACCACAAGGCCCTTAAATAGGTGAATGAATTTTTAAAACTGTGATACATTCGTATAGTATTCAGTGATGAATAGAAATGAGCTATCATGACACGCAAACATGTGGATGAATCTTAAATGCCTATTACTAAGTGAAAGAAACTAGTAGGAAAAGACTACGTACCATGTTATTCCAACTACATGCCAGTCTGGAAAAGGCAAAACTACAGAGTAGAGTCACTGAACAGATCAATGGTTGCCAGAGATTCATGGAGGGAAAGGGTTGAATACATGAAGAATTGGGGATCTTTGGGGCAGTGAAATTGCACTGATACTGAAAAATGGTGGATATATAACATATATTTGTCAAAACCCATAGAACATTATAGCACCTTAATGTATGCAAATTTTAAATATCATTAGGAGGCTGAGCAGTCATAGGTTTTGCAGACTGTGGCAAAAGAATTTAGCTATATTACAAATGTTTAAAATAACCTAAAAGAAGGAAATTGGGAGGTGGGAGGTGCCAATTGAAATAACTTTGGAATTGGGTGGGGTCTATAAAACTGGAGTACATAGGTACTGTACCCCAGCTGGTAAAGCTGTTTTCCCCAAGGGTATGAGGTCACACCTCACAGCACATATGGTGGTTTGAACACCCCATGTCCACACACTGAAACTGAACAATGGGGTAAATTGATGGTGGGTGGTGCGAGCAGGTTTCTCACTGACTGAGGGAGAGGATGCAGACCAGCATGAAGAGACGGCTAGGATGGTAGGTTTGGTACGGATTAGAGTTAAAGACATTGGTGTGAAGTTATCTTTAGCTTAATATAGATGCATATGGATGTGTGTGTGTGTGTGTGTACATGGCCGTGTGTACATTTCTTGATCATTAAGAGGGTCTAGAAGCAATGACACCCCAGTAGCAATGAGCACAAGTAGCAACCACATTTTGGTTTCTAATACCACTCTCCAGTACAAGGAACCAGTCACCTTAAAGAAGTGCTTGATGTTCAGCACACACACATGCACACAGTATATGAAATGGACAGTAGGGCCAACAGAGGCAGCCCCTGATGATCAAAGCTAGACTCATTTACGTAACAGAATAAAAGAAGCAGTATTGGATTATAGTCCAAAGTAGAGAATAAATACCCATGAGTCCATGAATAGGTAAATCACTGGGGACATTTTGGGGCAGTGAAACTATTTGTACAATACTGAAAAGGTAGAACCATAATACTATGCATGTGTCAAAACCCGTGGGACTTTTATAGCACTTCAATGCATGCAAATTTTTTTAACATCATTATTGGAGTATAATTGCTTTACAATGGTGTATCAACTTCTGCTGTATAACACAGTGAATCAACGATACGTATACATATATCCTCATATCTCCTCCCTCTTGTGTCTCCCTCCCACCCTCCCTATCCCACCCCTCTAGTTGGACAAAAAGCACTGAGCTGATCTCCCTGTGCTATGCAGCTGCTTCCCACTAGCTAGTTATTTTACATTTGGTAGTGTATATATGTCAATATATACATATATGTATATATGTTCATTCTCTATGTCTGTGTCTTTATTCCTGTCCTGCCTCTAGGTTCTTCAGAACCTTTTTTTTTTTTAGATTCCATATATATGTGTTAGCATACGGTATTTGTTTTTCTCTTTCTGACTTACTTCACTCTGTATGACTCTAGGTCTCTAGAGTCCATCCACGTCTCTGCAAATGGCACAATTTCATTCCTTTTTATGGTTGAGTAATATTCCAGTGTATATATGCACCACATCTTCTTTATCCATTCCTCTGTTGATGGACATTTAGGTTGCTTCCATGTCCTGGCTATTGTAAATAGCACTGCAATGAACATTGGGGTGCATATATCTTTTTGAATGATGGTTTTCTCTGGGTATATGCCCAGTAGTGGGATTGCTGGGTCATAAGGTAGTTCTATTTCTAGTTTTTTAAGGAACCTCCGTACTGTTCTCCATAGTGGCTGTACCAATTTACATTCCCACCAAAAGTGCAAGAATGTTCCCTTTACTCCACACCCTCTCCAGCATTTATTGTTTGTAGATTTTTTGTTGTTGGCCATTCTGACTGGTGTGAGGTGATACCTCATTGTAGTTTTGATTTGCATTTCTCTAATGATTAGTGATGTTGGGCATCCTTGCATGTGTTTGTTGGCAATCTGTATATCTTCTTTGGAGAAATGTCTGTTTAGTTCTTCTGCCCATTTTTAGATTGGGTTGTTTTTTTCTTTTGATATTGAGCTACATGAGCTGCTTGTATATTTTGGAGATTAATCCTTTGTCAGTTGCTTCGTTTGCAAATATTTTCTCCCATT
>NC_041229.1:256915-271484 GCF_002837175.3 Physeter macrocephalus
CTAATTCTATTGATTTGAGTCTTCTCCCTTTTTTTCTTGATGAGTCTGGCTAATGGTTTATCAATTTTGTTTATCTTCTCAAAGAACCATCTTTTAGTTTTATTGATCTTTGCTATCGTCTCTTCATTTCTTTTTCATTTATTTCTGATCTGATCTTTACGATTTCTTTCATTCTGCTAACTTTGGGGTTCTTTTGTTCTTCTTTCTCTAATTGCTTTAGGTGTAAGTTTAGGTTGTTTATTTGAGATGTTTTTTGTTTCTTGCAGTAGGGTTGTATTGCTATAAACTTCCCTGTGAGAACTGCTTTTGCTGCTTCCCATAGGTTTTGGGTTACATGGGTCTGGGAGGTCTCTGGTGGACCAATGTCCTGAACTTGGATCTCCCACCTAAGAGGCTCAGGCCTGACACTCGGCTGGAACACCAAGTCCCTGTCAGCCACACGGCTCAGAAGAAAAAGGAGAAAAGAAAGAAAGAAAGAAAATAAATAAAATAAAATAAAGTTATAAAAATAAAAAATTTTTAAAATATTACTAAAAATAACAAAGTAATTAAAAAAGAAACAAAGAAAGGAGCAACCAAACAAATAAACAAATCCACCAGTGATAACAAGCACTAAACACTATACTAAAAAAAAAAAAAACAACTGACAGACAGAACCCTAGGACAAATGGTAAAAACAAAGCTATACAGAGAAAATCACACAAAGAAGCACACACATACACACTCACAAAAAGAGAAAAAGGAAAAAATATATATATATATAAAAGGAAGAAAGCAACCAAATCAATAAGCAAATCTACCAATGACAATAAGCTCTAAATACTAAACTAAGATAAACATAAAACCAGAAACAAATTAGATGCAGAAAGCAAACCCCAAGTCTACAGTTGCTCCCAAAGTCCACCACCTCAATTTGGGGATGATTTGTTGCCTATTCAGGTATTGCACAGATGAAGGGTACATCAAGTTGATGGTGGAGATTTAATCCACTGCTCCTGAGGCTGCTGGGAGAAATTTCCCTTTCTCTTCTTTGTTCGCACAGCTCCTGGGGTTCAGCTTTGGATTTGGCCCTGCTTCTGCGTGCAGGTTGCCTGAGGCATACAGACACACACAGAAAGAGACAAACCTCACGTGGAGAAGAATTCCTAATAATTTATGTTAAATTAATTTATGTTAAATTCCAAATAATTTATGTTATTCTGCTCTCAGGGAGGCTGTAACTCTCCACTCCTTAGGTGTGGGATGTGCATGACAACATCATTACATCAGTATCAGTCCACTTCTTGTAAGAAATGCACCATACTTACCTAAGATGGCGATAAAGGGAGAAACTGTGTGTGTGGTACATAGAAAATCTCAGTAAGATCTTTGCAACTTTTATATAAATCTAAGGCTACCCAAAACCTAAAAATGTCTTCAGAAAATACAAAAAAAAACCCCATACAATCAGTCATTGGAATACTATTTGGCAGTAAAATGGATTAAAGTACCAATACATGCCACAACATGGTTTAACCTCAAAAATATTATGCTAAATGGAAGAAAAAACACAGACCTACTAGAGCATGGACTTGAGGACATGGGGAGGGGGAAGGGTAAGCTGTGACGAAGTGAGAGAGTGGCAGGGACATATATGCACTACCAAATGTAAATTAGATAGCTAGTGGGAAGCTGCCGCATAGCACAGGGAGATCACCTCTGTGCTTTGTGACCATGAGAGGGGTGGGATAGGGAGGGTGGGAGGGAGGGAGACACAAGAGGGAAGAGATATGGGAACATATGTATATGTATAACTGATTCACTTTGTTGTAAAGGAGAAACTAACACACTATTGTAAAACAGTTATACTCCAATAAAGATGTTAAAAAAAAATTATGCTAAATGGAAGAAGCAGACATAAAGGTCTACATTGTATGATTCCATTTATACTAAATATCCCGATAAGGCAAACCAATAGAGGCCAAATTTACATAAATGATCAATCTTATCTGGACCAAAGGAAATCAGTTCTCTGCGGCAGGTACCCAGTGTACGCAATACTTCCCTTCAAAGGGGCCTGGGGAAGGGTGGGGCTGCCAGTCTTGGGTGATCAAGACTTTCCCTCGGGAAGAGCAGGAACCAAGTTGTCCAATCAGCAGCAATATTTCCAATATTTCCAGTATTTCCGTTGTGCCTCCCAAAGAGCACAGACGCTGGGGGCTTTGGAGAAGCTTTGGGGGGCAGGGGAGGGGTCCACTCTGCAGACTGACGCAGCCTCCGCCCCCGTGTGCCGGACGCTGCTCAGAATCCTTAGGCTCTGTCGACTCATCTCGCTGCCACAAATCAATCGCCCCTGTGTGGCTGTGTGTCTGCCTGCTCATAACCTGTAGAATTCTCTGGAAACAGACGGAGGTGGGGTTTAGGGTGCAAGAGGGACCTGCCCCCATGAAGGTGGGCGCTCAGGACTGGGCAGAGCCGGAGCTCTGGCTGCAGAGCAGCCCAGGCTAAGCCTCGCGACCCGGCGGGGAGCTCGAGGGAGTGCTTCCTCCAGCCCTTCCCTCGCGGGCTGAGCCGGGCCGACCTCATCCCCGGGCTGCGGGCAGAGCTGTGACTCTGGGTGAGGCCAACACCGAGGCTGGAGGCTGTGCTGCCCGCTGCGGCCGGGCAGCAGGGCGGGGAGCGCAGTGCACGGTGCGGGGTGGGAACCTCGACACAAAACCCACCAAGAGCAGGATGGGCAGCCGAACACGCTGCCTCTTAGAAGCTGACACTTGTCCTGTGCTCTACCGTTTGTAAAACACTGTCACCTCCATGGTATCACTTGACCCGCCCCCCCCGACAATGCTCTGGGGACTTCAGAGACTTTACATTGCCCTGTCCAGCGTCACACGGAAAGTGACAGAGGCAGGATTTGAACCCAGATCCATCCGCACTGATTCCAAAGGTGGGCTCTTCCCCCCACCCCGGAGCCACGCTGCACTGGCACCCTGGGGTCCAGCCCTGGGCCTGCGCCAGACCCCCCGGGAGCTCAGCCCTGCCCGCGGCCTCTGCTTTGTCGGAGGGTTTGCTGGGGAAACGAACGCCCCTTCCTCACACAGGGGCAAGGTGGGTGTCAGTGCCTGAGGGGTCTGGGACGGGGGCACACATCTGCCCCCCAAGAAGGCCCTCCTGGGGAGGAGGGGGCGGGAGGAGGACGGCCTGACCTTGGCAGATGGCTCTGTGTCGTCCCTTTCAAAACCCCATCTACACACCTGACATCTCTCAGCTCCAGCAGATCTGCTCAGAACAATGTAAATCGGGCAGTGATCTCACTGACATGAAAAGTATAACGCTATCGTCTTAATGGTCTGAGATAAAATGCAATCACTGGGGGAAATTTACCCTGAAGTCGTCGGCTTCCTGGGCTTGGCGGGCAAGCCCCTCACCTTCCCGGCCGTCACCCGGAGCTCCTCCTCCCCGAGGCACGAGGCCGAAGGGGCCTTTCTTAGCGCCCGTCCCTGGGCTGCCCGGGGCCGAGGCCCTGGCTGTGGCTGATCGCTCCTCCCTGAAGTGTGGCCTCTGGACACGTGACACCCTGGCCCCACGCCCTCAGCTGTGCCCACGTCCCTCGGTGGCCCGGCTGCCTGCGCCCGCATGGCGATCGCCTGCTCCCTCGGTGGGGCCGCCTCTGGGGACCCTGCCTTTCCTGAGGCCTGGATTGAAAATCCTCCACAAGGCTCTTGGCCTCCGACAGCGTTGGCTCTGCCTGCAGCCGTCCGGCTCCCCGAGCCGCACCCACGTGCCCACTGACTCCCAACGCCTGTGTCCCTGTCCTTGGTGGACGTCACACCCAGCAAAGAGCGTACAAAAAAGTGCTCCAATTTGTCATTTGGAAATAAATTAAACAGCAATGTGTCAACACCACAAACCATTACAATGGCTTAAAAAACCTGAAATATCAATACTAATCTCTGGCAAGGCCTCTTCTCAGCCGCGTGTCCTTCCGCGAGTGCCGTCCTGTCCCCCCAAGTTAGAGTCTTCTCCTGTCGCTGCCCAGGTCCAGGCAGCAGCCGAGCGTGACTGCCCCTGGTCTCTGTCCTTCCCTGCCTGGCGGGGGGCCTCCCGAGTGCAGGGCTGGCCTGGGTCAGCCTGTGTCCCTGGACGCCCAGACCCTCCCACAGCGTTTGTTGAATGACTGCTGGCCCAGACCAGGCTCCTGCCCCCACTTACCTCTAAGTCCTGCCCCCCTGCTCTGACCTAAGGCTCCGGAAGGGACACACAGCACCCAGGCACAGAGCAGAGGGTGACGCCAACTTCTGACGGTGGCGAAGGTGCCCCAACCCAGGGTTCCCAGTGCAGAGAACGAAAGGTTCGTGTCCACAGGTTCTGACCTGGCCTGCCCCACCCCACTCCTGCAGCTCACACACACAAGCACTCACACACACGTGTGCACACTAACACACATACACACTCACAGGCATGTACACACATGCTCACATATGGACACACTCACATTCTTAAGCACACTCACAGACGTGCACACATATACACACTCACAGGTACACACACAGGCGCACACACATGCATACACGTACGCACACATGCTCACATACACAAGCACTCACATGCTCTCTCACATGCACACAGATACACACGCATCTCATTCCCTCTTATCCTTGCATCTTTCAGATGAACTATAAATTCTGCAATCCTTTTGCAGTTCCAGGAATTGTCATTTCTGAATATCCTTCTTTTTTTGGCAAATAAAATTACATGTATTTAAAGTGTACAAGATGATGATTTGATGGACACACACGTTGCGAAGTGATCACCGCAATCACAAGCCCGGAAGCCTCACATAGTGAACTCTTTGTTGTTTTGTCTGTGTGGTGAAAACACTTAAAATATACTGTCAGTAAATTTCAAGCATGCAATACAGTACTTATTAACTGTAATCCCCAGGCTGTATATTAGGTCCTCAGAACTGATTTATCTGGTAACGGAAGTTTGTAACCTCTGACCGACGTCCCCCACCAGCTCCCCCGGTAACCACGTTCCACCCTCTATTTCTCTAAGATGGGCTGCTTTCTTTAGATTCCACACATCAGTGGTAACGTACAGTACTCCTCTCTCTGCAGACCATTCCTCACGTGGCACAAGGCTCTCCAAGCTCATCTTTGTCCTCACAAACGCAAAGTGAACCTGCTCCCTCAAATTCTGTTCAGTTCAGGCCTTTCTCCAGGTTGAGACTCAAAAGCAAGTCAGCTGCCCAGCGGGTAACTGGAGGGGGAATATCAGGGCCGTCCCCAAAGTAAATTGGGGTATCTCCCCTCTACCCACTTCCCAGTGGTTCAGGCCTTTCCCATAAAATAGCGGGGATTGGAGGAGACCAGTGGGGCCCTCCTCCCGAGCCCCTGCTCCAGCCTCAGGGCCCCCTCTGCTCCAGGGAGAGCCGGGGTCCCTACAGGACACAACCCACAGGCTGCAACTCGGCAGGAAGAGCAGAGACCCTCGGGCTGAGGGGGCCCTGCAGGGAGATGATACGGGGAGGGGGCACCGTCAGGGAGAGGGGGGTGGGCGTGACTCCCTGAGAGTGAGGAGCGGCTTCCGGGCCCGCGGCATCCCAGTGACTGAACCCATGAGGCAACTGAAGGCTGCTGGCTTCCCAGGAAGGTGGGCACTCCTGCCCTCCGTGGCCTCAGGTTCCCCGCCCACCAAGTGAGGGGTGCAGTCTAGGGTCCTTCAGTGCTGACAGAGGCATGGCTAGGCCTGCGTGTAAAAAGTTACCTGGGTGGTGGGAGTTTAGGGAAAAGCCACGTAAGGAAGATGACTTCTCACAAAGCCCAGGGCAGTGAGGGCGCCCGTGAGCCTGATGGACAGGCCAGCAAGACAGAGAGACGCCAGGATCAGACTTGGCCTCCGGACAGCACCCTGCGTGGCTCTAAGCGGCCCACCGTGGAGGGGAGAGTGTGTGTCATGGAGCCGTGGGAGCCGTGGCCTCCCTGCCTTGGGTCCCCGGGAGGCCCTGTCCAGCCTGCCCACCCCAGGGAGGGGCTCTTGTCTGCTCTGTAGACACCCCCCCCCAAGTCTGTCCAGGGAGGAGCAGGGTCCCTGGCCTGGGCACTGCCAGCTCTGCCAGGCCGGCCTCAACCCTGGCAGTGACCAGACACTGGGGCAAAACCCTCCAGGTCTCCAGGGCAGGTGACAGTACGGCCCAGAGTCACGACGGCCATAGCTCAGCCCTCGGTCGGGAGGGGGCAGGGGTGTAGCCGGGCACAGGGAGCAGCGCCCGTGGTGGCCAGAGGCGTGCGCTTAGGGCTCTCAGCCCTGGGCTCAAATCCTGCTGTGGTCACCGACCAGCAGCTCCCCCTGGGGCCGGGCTCAGCTCTGTGCCGTGAGGTTGGGGCTCCAGGGTCCCCCCGAGGGGCAGGGCGCAGAGACCCGCACAGGTGGAGTGGAAGCAAGGCCTGGGTGTGGCTCTCACGCCGGCCTTCGGGGTGTGAGGCACACGCTCTCCACGACAAACATGAAGAACACGTGGCATGGCACCTCTTCTCATGCACAGAAAAGAAGGACAGAATTCTCCGTTCAGTAAGATTACTTCTCCGCTTCTGAACTGTGAAAATGGGAATTTAGTTTCCCTTTTAGACAAGAGGGGAAACCACACGCAACCCCTTCTCAGAGTCAGAGCTTCCAGGGTCTCTAACTAGAGCCCACGCTGGAATCACTTGACCCCCAGGCAGCCTCCGTCCGTACGCTTCCAGGGCGTTTCCTACGAGGCCTTCCCCCGGGGCTCACAACCCACCAGAACCGCGCATCGGGCTGTTTCCTCAGCTTCCCTGTTAACTCTTGTCACCCTCTCCACCGTCACTGGCCTGGGGGAAAACTGGCTTTCTGCTCCGTGAGCTTTAAGCCAAAAATAAAACATTTTCCTCCACCCAGCCCCCAAACTCCACTCCACCTCCCAGCCTTGGAGAAACTGTGACCCGGGAGAGGGTTTCCTTCTCAGAAGAGAGGACATCCTTTGTCCATGAATGTGAATAACAGAGGCTAAATTTGCAAATTCAAGTCCAGGTCAAACCTGCTATGAAACAGCACCTGCATTTCTTCCAGATGCAGTTAAACGAAAGCACAGGGTCCTGGAGCGGAACTCAGCCTGCACGTCGGGTCTGCCCGCCGCCCTGCCGTCCTCAGCAGCCTGTGTCCAGCGCACTGACCCCTGCTCCTTCCTAAGCCCCTTTGGGTGCCGGGCTTTGGTGTGGATTAGCTCCCGGACAGTCGAGGACGGTGGGGGCAGCGGGGGCAGAGACGGGGGCCACAGCGGGGCCATCAGGGCAGAGGCCCTAGGGGTCTCGGGGTGGCTGCAGAGGCAGCTCCCGATCTCGGCGCAGGGGGACCTGTAGATTTTGTAAATTAGGTCCTTGGCCCCAGCCAGGGAGATGCTGACTCAGTCACTCCGGGGCTGGTGACCGGTATCTGTGGTCAACAGAAACGTTCGCATGTGATTCTACCGCAGAGCAGGGCATGACAACCCTGGGTGAGATCACGGGACAGTCACTGTCCCGAGAATGTGTGTCAATGAGCCATGTTCTACAGACAGGTGTGCGGGTGGCACCGGGGCTTATCTAATAGCACCAACTTTTCCTCGTTCACACGCTCGTTGTTTGAAGCAGGCCTGGACCCGGGACACCAAAGCGTGCATCTCCTGGTGTCATTTCAGATACAGATCACACAGGCACGGAATGTCGGGATGATAGGAAGTCTCACAGACCCTTGGGGTAACTCCTGTCACTTTAATTCACGAATGTCGTCTCCAATAGCTCCTCCAATTCATCTTCCACCCTCTCCTGGAATTGCGTCAGTGAACTATGTGACCAACAGTTGACTGAGCCTCTCTGGGAAGAAGCGTAGCTTCCACAAAGGCGTCCGCGGCCTGTTTCTGCCGAGCGACCAGACTCTGCCCCCAGAGCCTCCTCCGGCTGCCCTCCTCCTGGTCAAGGCCACTCCCGCGAACGCACTGCATCCGGAACAGACTTGACTTTGACCCCAGTCCCCTCTTCTGTTGAGGGCGTGACCTGTAGGTCCTCCCCCAGCAGGGACGGGAGCAAGACCTGCCCGGGAAGCGAGGTGGCGGGGCCCCAAGGCGCAGACAGAGGACGGATCTCAGGAGGCCCCCCGGCCCCAGGCCGCGGAGGAACCTGCGAGAGAGCCAACGGTGTCCGCCAAAGCCCTGGGAAAGTCACTCTCGAGCTCCCAGCCCGAGGCTCAGCTCCTAAGGGCCGATGAGGCGGCAGGAGGGGAGGACTGATGGGGTGAGGGGCCCGTCACCCCACGGCACTTGGACCACGACGTCGGGACAGGATGAGGCCCCCAGGGGAGCCGACTGGCCCTTCTCCCCCACAACAGCCACAGGGGAGGGGTCCCCTCGGGCGGAACCCGTGTCATCCTGCATTTTCCTCACCAGTCTGAGCCCCGGGGCTGTCCTTCTGGGTGGGCAGCCTGCAGGCCTTTCTCACCGAAGATGAACCGAAACGTTTGGGAGCTGCTCAGTTATCCACACAGCCTGTTCGTCTGCTTCTCTTGCTGCGGATCCACGGCCCGGGGCCCGGGGCCCAGACACGGGCAGCGGGCGGTCGTCTGTCCCTCCTCCTGGCTCAGGAGAAAGTCCTTCTCATAAGGAGAAAGTCCTCTCGCCTTCCGTGGATGTTCTCCAGATGAGGAAACCTCACAAGCTGCCTCGATGCCCTTCCCCAGGGACTTGGTCAGCCCTTATTTAGGAGCACTGTTTATTATCTAACTTAAATATATCTTGTTGAAATTAAAACTTTGGTTTTTTTCCCCTTAAGTTTCATCCTCCCCGAAGTCTGAAAACAGGGGCAGTGTCTAGGACACACTTGGCCAGAGCAGGGAAGGGAGGGGGGTCACAACCTCCCTTGTGGGGGGTGGGTAATGTGGTGCTGGGGTGTGGGGGGGGGTAAGGTGTGGGGGGGGGTAATGTGGTGCTGGGGTCACGGGCAGGCTGGCATCAGATGGCCATGGCCGTTATGTGCTGGGAGCCTCAGCACAGCTACGAAACCACAGGGCTGCACAGCTGGGAAGCGAAGGAATAATGTGGTGCTGGGGTGTGTGGGGGGGTAAGGTGTGGGGGGGGGTAATGTGGTGCTGGGGTCACGGGCAGGCTGGCATCAGATGGCCATGGCCGTTATGTGCTGGGAGCCTCAGCACAGCTACGAAACCACAGGGCTGCACAGCTGGGAAGCGAAGGAATCCGGAGGTCCCTTCTCCATATCCTGGGTGAGCTCCGTGCACTCAGGTCCCCTCGGTTTGTGAGATGCTGTTTACAGCAGAGAAAGAGAGGGGTCTCCCGGGCCAGGGGAATGAAGGTACTGGGTGCCCACGTCGTATCTGATGTCTTTGAATTCAGGAGCCCCCCGAGCCCTGCTCCAGGATGCCGCAGCACCTCCGCCTCACCTGCTGCTCTTGTTGCCGTATCCAAGCCCCCAGGACCCTCTCAAACACCTTCCACAATTGTCCAACTCCCCGCTGTACAGACCAGCCAGATCCTGCAACATTCGGCAGTTAGGAGACTGCCTCTCATAGAAAGAAATATACATCCTGGCTTAGGAGATTAGCATTGAAGAAAAACAGTTTCATCTTCACAGGAACTTAGATGCTGTGTGCCTGTTAATGATCTTTTTGCAAGGCCTCAAATGCCACAGTAAATGTCAGCCAAGACCACATTTTGTGTGTGTGTGAATCTTCTTTTTTCCTTTTTTGTTTCTTTTTTATTATTAAAGTATAATTGATTTACAATGTTGTGCTACTTTCAAATGTACAGCAAAGTGATTCAGTTATAGAAACATACATATACTCTTTTTCAAATTCTTTTCCATTATGGTTTATCACAGGATACTGAATATAGTTCCCTGTGCTATACAGTAGGACCTTGCTGTTAATCTGCTTTATGTATAGTAGTGTGTGTATGTTAATCCCAAACTCCTAATTCATCTCTCCCCCACCTTTCCCTTTTAGTAACCATAAATTTGTTCTTTATGTCTGTGAGTCTGTTCTATTTCATAGATAAGTTTATTTGTGCCATGTTTTAGATTCTACATATAAGTGATATCATATGGTATTTGTCTTTCTCTTTCTAACTTACTTCACTCAGTATGATATTCTCTAGTTGCATCCACTTTGCTGCATATGGCATTATTTCATTCTTTTTTATGGCTGAGTAATATTCCATTGTATATATGTACCACATCTTTATCCATTCATCTGTCAATGGACACTTAGGCTGCTTCAATCCCAAGACCATATTTTCCTATTTATTGCTGCTCACATGTGAATCAGGGAACATCACTACTCATATCTCAACTCAACTTCTAACTTCACCTCATCCCAATACAAAAGCCTTAGAAATTTTATGCCAATGGATACCAGGGATTATCTGACCCCACTTACTGACAGCACTGTGGTTCCTAAAATCTCATTTTATTTATTTATTTATTTATTTATTTATTTATTTATTTTTTGTGGTATGCGGGCCTCCCTCTGCTGTGGCCTCTCCCGTTGCGGGGCACAGGCTCCGGACGCGCAGGCCCAGCGGCCGTGGCTCACGGGCCCAGCCGCTCCGCGGCACGTGGGATCCTCCCAGACCGGGGCGCGAACCCGGTTCCCCTGCATCGGCAGGCGGACGCGCAACCACTGCGCCACCAGGGAAGCCCTAAAATCTCATTTTAGAATTTGATTCTGAGGGCCAGTCCTGGTAACCCACTGTCAAATTTGGTCACTTTAGATTGTGTGGTACTGAGGACTTTGGCTTCTGGGCAGATGGAGAAATAGAAATGATGATCCTAAAATTCATATGGAAAATCAAGGTACCCAGAATAGCCAAAAGAATCTTGAAAAAGAATAACAAAGTTTGAGGACTCACACATCACATTTTCAAAACTTATTACAAACAATGGTAATCAATATTGTGTGCTATTGGCCTTAAGGTATTAATCAATGGAATAGAACTGAGAGTCCCCGGAGAAGCCCATACATTTATGGACAATTGATTTTCAACAAGAATTACAAGACAATTCAATGGACAAGAATATTTTTTTCAACAAAAGCTGCTGGTACAGTTAGGTTTCCATACATGAGAGACAGAATTTAGACCCTTACCTCACACCACATGCAAAAATTACCTCAAAATAGACAAAACAACTAAGCATAAGAGTTAAAACTGAAATAATCTCTCAGAAGAAAACATAGTAAAGTTTTGTCACGTTAGATGAAGCCATGGTTTCTTGGACGTGGCATCTAAACCACGTACAACCAAAGAAAACGCAGAAAAGATGAGCTTCATCACAATTGAAAACCTTTATACATAAAAGACACTATCAAAAAATGAATTCTCTGGGGCTTCCCTGGTGGCGCAGTGGTTGCGCGTCCGCCTGCCGATGCAGGGGAACCGGGTTCGCGCCCCGGTCTGGGAGGATCCCACGTGCCGCGGAGCGGCTGGGCCCGTGAGCCATGGCCGCTGGGCCTGCGCGTCCGGAGCCTGTGCTCCGCAGCGGGAGAGGCCGCAGCAGAGGGAGGCCCGCATACCACAAAAAAAAAAAAAAAAAAAAAAAAATGAATTCTCTGAAAACAAAGGATAGAAGGTAAATTTCTCAATGTAATAAAGATTATCTACAGAAAATCTACAGCATTATATTTAATGAATAAAGAATAAATGCTTTCCCTCTTTTATGTGGTAAAAGAATGTCCATTCCTGCAATTCTTTTTCAACATAATGCTAGAAGTTTTAGTCTGCATCATAAGGCAATAAAAGGAAATGAAAGGCATGCAGATTAGAAATAAATACATAAATGATCAAAATAATAAATAAATATATACATAAAGTTCTCCTATTTGCAGATTACATGATGCCTATGTAGAAAATTTCTAGGGATGTACAAAAAAAAAAAAGTCTAGTACTAATAAGTGAGTAAAACAACATTGTAACATACAAGATAAACCTACAAAACTCAGTCATGTCTGTATGCTAGCAATGAACACATGGATACCAGAATTAAAATTACAGTGCCATTTGTAATCACTCAAAATAATGTGAAATATTCATCTGTAAATCTAACAAAACATATACAGGACTTGTATGCTGAAAAATACAAAATCCTCATCAAAGAAATAAGAGGAGATCTAAATAAATGGAGAGACATGCCACGTTCACTAGTTAGAAGGGGTAGAAAACTCATCATAGTAAATATGTCAATTCTCTCCCAAACTGGTAGGCAGGTTTAAGGCAATTCTTATCAAAGTCTCAGCAAGATTTTTTTCTATAGATACAAGCAACATTGTTCTGAAATTTAGCTAGAAAAGCAAAAACAATTTTGAAAAAGAAGAAGACAGTAGAAGAATCACTTTCCCATAGTTCAGAAAGTACTAGATAACTATAGTCATCAAGATTGCCTGGTGCTGGTGGAGAAACAGCACACAGATTGAAGGAACAGAAAAGAGAGCCCAGAAATGAATCCCCTTAATATGTCCAGTTGGTTTTGATCAAGGGGCAAAAGGAATTCAATGAAAGAAGGAAAGTCTTTTCAACAAATGGCACTGGATTTATAAAATAGATAACTAGTAAGAACCTACTGTATAGCACAGGGAATTCTACGCAACACTCTGTAATGACCTATATGGGAAAATGATCTAAAAAACAGTGGATATATGTATATGTATAACTGATTCACTTTGCTGTACACCCGAAACTAACACATTGTAAATTAACCATACGCCAATAAAAATTAATTTTAAAAAAATGGTGCTGGAGCCATTGGACTGCTTCCCCACACAGCGGCTCTCAGTGAACATTACCTCCCCTCTGCTCCCCAAGCCCACCCCTCTCCCCTACTGCCTCTCAGCACCACCCCCTCCTCATTACCAAACCAAACTCGCGTCCCCTCACCCACACACAGTAAAGCTGATCTACTGACCCCGGGTTATGGAAGGAAAATGCAGCATTTACTGCAGGGTATCCAACATGGGGCCAAGCAAGGAGAACGGACAGCTCGTGCTCAGAACACCCAAACTCCCCAGTGGCTTTCAGGCCAAGGTTTTTAAAGACAGTGTGAGGGAGAGGGTCGTGCGCTACATGGCCAGCTTGTGGACCTTCTTCTGATTGGGTGGTGGTGAGGTAACAAGGTGAGGTTTCGAGAATCTCAAGTATCAGTTTTCTGGTTCCAACCGGTCTGGAGGTCTACGGTGGTCAGCGTGCAGTTAACTTCTTCCACCTGGAGGGGGTTTTAGTGTCTGCAAGACAATTCAAGGACATGGCTCAGAATATTATCTGTAGCCCTTGAGGAGGAAGTAAAGGTGCTTGACTTTGTTTAACGGCTAAACTATTATTATTTTGTCTTGCTTGACTGTTTTCCTTTGTTTTCGCATTTTCTCACCTCCCTGTTTACATTTGCTCTTTGGAACGTGGGGAAAGCCTAGGAGACTAAAGCTTTTCTACAAACAAGAGGCGGAGACACGGGGTGGGGGAGGGGTTCTGTCACTGAGATCAGGCCTCAGGGAGGACTCCCCGCCTCCTCCCAGACCCGGTCTCCCGCAGCCCCAGCCTCCCTCCCGGCCCAGAGCCCAGGGACCCGTCACCGTGGCCCTGCGTCCCCCGGGGACCTGAGCCGGCAGCAGCGGGCCGGCGGGCTGCCAGGGCCCCCTCTGCAGCCCGTCCTCTGAGGGTCAGAGCTGCTCCGGGCAGGAGGGGGACTCGGGCTGGACTCACCCTGCGAGGCCTCGGCGGTCCTGCTGGGCTGAAGCGTTCCTGCCGGGCTGGGGGTGAGGTCGGGACCCCCACATCCCCGCCCGCAGCCTGAGACTCCTCCCTCCTGGGGGCTGCTTGTCCAGCAGGGCTGAAAGTCTCATTTTACAGATAGGGCACGTTTGTTGAGCTGCATGCGAGGTCCTTATTTAGAACAAATAGTCTTAAAGCCCATAGCAAAATAAAAAATAGATAATTCAGTGGCAGCTCACGGCCTGCAAGAAACAGCAGATGCCTTGTAAAGAAGATGCATGTTGTAGTGTGGTGGTGATTTTGGACTGAGCTCTCTGACTGAGTAATGCATTATAATAACCGCTCTGCTAGCTCCAAATCTGTCCTAAGAATTTATGAAGTAATTTATCCTCCGATACCCTAGGCAGGGAAGTGAGTGGCACCCTGAGGGCAGAAGTGGACCCATCCTTTCTTCCAGCCCTACCTCTGCCCTGTGGCCCCTGGTGACTCCATCAGAGCAGAGCCTCTGAAGCCGGGCAGCCTGAGGATAGACAGGGACACAGGGACACCCTGTTCTCTCCCTCCCACCCCCAGCCGAAACCAGCACCCGAGGCCACGGGCAGGGGCTGCCGCTGTGGGCACTCAGACTAGACCGCAGGGAAGGATGCCCACTCCACCCCAGGCCTGGAGTAGATGGTGTGCCCGCGAGGTCAGGCCCAGCCCACCCAGGAGGTCGGGTACCAGGGCAGGACCATGCCAGTGAGCCTTGCTCGGTAGAACAGCACGCGCTAGCTGACTAAAGCACAAGGTCAGGGTGTGCCTGTGTGTGTGTGTGTGTGTGTGCGTGCG